>NC_140080.1:45503607-45800049 GCF_964194135.1 Talpa europaea | reverse complement strand
CAACAAATGGGGAAAGAGAAAGCTGTTAGATAAGGAATGTGAAGATCCCCACTCAGTAGCAAATTAAGTGAGACAGCCAAGAACTAACCAATCACAAAGAGACTGGGGCAGCTTTAGAATAATGAGGGGAAAAAAGGTATATATTCCCTAAGACACGACTCCACTTTGGCTTCCTTGCCCCTCCCAGGCCAGGGCCCACTTTATTTCTGTTCTTTTTCTCCTCAATAAACTTTTTCTTCTAAACAAACCTGCGCTTCTCGCTTGCTTGCCTGAGCGTCTGCGAAGTTCCTGCTGCAGCTTCATGAGACACCAACCCGTGGGGGTCTAGCGGCTGGGGCTCAGCGCTGCCCTGCAGCCTGGAATCCGTTCCTGGCTGGGAGACTAGGCCTGACAATTCCGGTATCAAAGTGATTTAAATGTAACACTTGCACCTAGACATTGAACTTACCATGGAATTGCAGGTTTTCATACTGTTTCAGGTTTTCCTTGTTAGGTCTAATTGGAGTCCAAAGGAACACTTCTGATTTCTTTTTTTTTTTTTTTTTTATAAATTTTATTGTTATATTCCCCATACAATTGCAGCCCCCCATTCTGACCCCAATCCCTCCCCTCCCGCCCCCGCCCCCCTAAAAGTGTCTCTGGTTCATAGTTTTTTGTTGATTTTGATTTTCACTTTCTTATAGTTATTCATTTTCCTGGTCCCTTATTTAAGTTTTCTAGATTCCTGCTATGAGTGAGACCATCCGGTATTTTTCTTTTTCTTTTTGGCTTATTTCGCTGAGCATGATCCCTTCCAGCGCCATCCATGTTGCAGCAAATTGCATGTGTTTATCTTTTTTGAATGCTGAGTAATATTCCATGGTATATATGTACCACATCTTCTTGATCCAGTCATCTATTTTTGGGCATTTGGGTTGTTTCCAAAGCTTAGCTATTGTAAACAGTGCTGCTATAAACATAGGGGTGCAGGTGTTCTTTGGAATTGATGTTTCTGTGTCCTTTGGGTAAATACCTAGGAGTGGAATTGCTGGATCATATGGAAGCTCTATGTTTAGTAGGTCCAGAAATCTCCACACAGCTTTCCACAGTGGTTGGACCAGTTTGCACTCCCACCAACAGTGCAGAAGAGTTCCTTTTTCTCCACACCCTCGCCAACATTTGTTGTTGCTAGTTTTTTTAATATGTGCCATTCTCACTGGTGTAAGATGGTATCTCATGGTAGTTTTGATTTGCATTTCCCTGATTACAAGTGATGTTGAACATTTTTTCATATGCCTGTTGGCCATTTGAATTTCCTCTTCAGAGAAGTTTCTTTTAAGCTCTTCTGCCCATTTTTTGACTGGATTATTTTCTTTGTTGTTGTTGAGTCTCATCAGCTCTTTGCAGATTTTTGTGATCAGTCCTTTATCATTAGTGTTGGGTGCAAAAATGTTCTCCCAGTTGGTGGGGTTTCTCTTTGTTTTTGTTATTGTCTCTTTTGCTGTGCAAAAGCTCTTTAATTTGATGTAGTCCCAGCTGTTTATCTTTGCCTTCACTATCACTGCTTTGGGTGATGTGTCTGTAAAGATGTCTTTGATGTGCAAATCACGTAGTGTTTCGCCTATATTTCCTTCTATATATTTTATGGTTTCAGGTCTTATGTCTAGTTCTTTAATCCATTTTGAGTTGATTTTTGTGTATGGTGTGAGGTGGTGGTCAAGCTTCATTATTTTGCATGTAGCGACCCAGTTTTCCCAGCACCATTTATTGAACAAACTTTCTTTGCTCCAATGCATATTCTTTGCTCCTTTGTCAAAGATTAGTTGACCATAAATCTGTGGGTTTATTTCTGGATTTTCTATTCGATTCCATTGGTCTGTATGTCTGTTCTTGTTCCAATACCATGCAGTTTTGATGATTATGGCTTTGTAGTATAGTTTGAAGTCTGGGAGTCTGATGCCTCCATTCCCTTCTTTTTTTTTCAGGAGAGCTTTGGCTATTCGGGGTTTTTTGTGATTCCATATGAATTTCATCAATAATTGTTCTATTTCTTTGAAGAATGACATTGAAATTTTGATTGGAATAGCATTGAATCTGTATATTGCTTTTGGAAGGATGGCCATTTTAATAATGTTTATTCTTCCAATCCATGAGCAGGGGATGTCTCTCCATTTCTTTGTGTCTTCTTCTATTTCTTTTAACAGTGTTTTATAGTTTTCTTTGTATAGGTCCTTTACCTCTTTTGTTAGATTTATTCCCAAATATTTGATTTTTTTTGTTTCAATAACAAAAGGGATGGTCTTTTTGATTTCTTCTTCTTCTTCAGATTTATTGTTTGTGTATAGGAAGGCTACTGACTTTTGCGTGTTGATTTTGTATCCTGCCACTTTACTGAACTGATTGATGAGTTGAATTAGCTTTTCTGTGGAGTTTTTGGGGTTCTCTATGTATAATATCATATCGTCTGCAAATAGTGATAGTTTGACTTCTTCTTTTCCTATTTGGATTCCTTGGATGTCTTTCTCTTGTCTTATTGCCCTGGCTAGGACTTCCAGTATTATATTGAAAAGCAATGGTGAGAGTGGACATCCTTGTCTTGTTCCAGATCTTAATGGAATTGCTTTCAGCTTTTCACCATTGAGAATGATACTGGCTGTTGGCTTGTCATAGATGGCCTTTATGATGTTGAGGTATGTTCCTTGTATCCCAAGAATTTCAAGGGCTTTTATCATGAATGGGTGTTGCACTTTGTCGAAAGCTTTCTCAGCATCTATTGATATTATCATATGGTTTTTATATTTCTTTTTGTTGATGTGTTGGATAACGTTGATTGATTTTCGGATGTTAAACCATCCTTGTGCCCCTGGAATGAATCCAACTTGGTCGTGGTGAATTATCTTATGGATACATTGTTGGATTCTGATAGCTAAAATTTTATTGAGGATTTTTGCATCAGGGAACACTTCTGATTTCTATCATAAACAGTGACTCTTAGAGATGTGAAGTGAGTTGTATATGTATATCACTTAGTTTCTCAAGGAACATCACATATATCTAATTCTGGTAAAGAGTTAGTGATTTTGTATACCTGCCAGCTCTTGTTTCGAGAGCCAAGACCATGAGCGATTTTGGCAGTGAACTTAGCTACTATTGGATAGTTGATACTGCTGCACACTTCACCAGGTACCATGAGCTTCATCTACTCTCACAGCCTTTAATCTTCCAGCATCAAAGTCCTGTTTTGGTAGAGAACTGGGGTGCGGCCTTGCCCCCTGCCAAAGGGGCTTCACTCAGCACTGTCTTCCCTTCTGACTGGCATTAAGATCTTCGCGTCATTCTGCTACCAGCCTGGAAACATTTGCACATTAGGAATGATTGTTTTCAAGATGTATTCTTCTATGCATCAGAGAACTGGGATGGAGGCCAGAGGTGAAGGGGCTAAGAATCTTCACCCAAGATAGTGTGCACAGCAGAACCAACAGGTGCACCTCCCAAAACACACTGCTGAGGGAAGCTTTGAGAGATCTGTGGTGCCATCCAGAGGTTCTGTTCTGGCCCCAGAGATTCTAGCGCAGAGACTTAACTCCTATGCCACCTGGAAGTCCTCTCAAGTGTTTGTTTACACTCGTTTTCCCTTCAATTGGAGGTGGATTTCCAAATGGAGCTGCTAGGGATGGTTTTCCACTGACACATGAACCTGTGTGAGCGCAGCTACATCTCCAGAATGGAGCAGTGACACTGGGGGGGGGCGGGGTGGGGGGTGGAAGGTGTGTCAGTTCTCCATTTTTTTTCCTGATACTCCTGGTCCACCCACAGAGCCAGGGCAGCCTTTACACCCATGGTAGGATCGTGAAGGCGAGGGCAGGCGCTGCTTTTGACACATTGCAAACATCAACCTTGTCACAAGAACCTGTCCCGGGATTAGCGTGTCCCCTTGCTGTAAGGTTGGGCAGTGCAGTGTCTGATTCTTCCCACACATCTCTCCTTCTGACTTTTCACTGTTCCAGCCACACTCCACATTCAGGAGTGAGCAGAGTTTTCTCAAGCCTCTTGCTTCTGCTTCTGCTCCCTCTGTCTGAGTTGCCCTCCTTCCACTCCTTGGCCTTCTGGGAAACCACATTCCTCTTTTCAGATATCACTTTACTATGCTGTCACGGTCATGCGGAGTTCTCTCTGGCCTTCGACTACACTGTTCTCTCACACTTTTGGTTGGCTGCTCCCTCTAAGAGGCAGTTTGGAGCTGCCTGCCTACACCCCACCAGGCCAAAATGCCACCATCCAATCTTGTTCAACGCCCCCATGATGCTCAGTGGCCACTCAGTGCTCCTGAAGGGGCAGGACCATTTCCACGGCAAGACTGGGAAAGAAAGCTAGAGTAGCATTGTGGTCTCATTGAGAGTTTCTCACCATATACCCTGGGCACTCACTACATCCTAGCACCCTGCTGAGTGCCTTATTGGCATCATCCCAGCAGCTGGAGTGTGACTGTGCTATCACACCCTTCTTCCAGGTGAGAAAACGGAACCACAGACAAGCTGAGGTCCACAAGGTCAGAACACAACCAGGACGTAAGTGCTGGGTGATATTTTGATTGACATCCAGAACAGACACTTTCGAACACCCGGGAACCTTGCAACACTCACAGTTCCTAGAAATGATGGGAATTTTCAGACTGCTTACTGGCTGGCCATGCAGCCCATCTCAACTGGCCCTTTCAAAAGACTGGCCAAAGGTGTCCAAGGCCAAAGACCTGGCAAGAGACAGTAGGGTATGGAGCCCAGGCAGTCCAAAGCAGAGGTGGGGTTCTTAGTCACTTGTCTCTCAAGATTCTCAAAGGCAAGAGCTCCTCTTTTGCTTCGTTTCTCTGTCGCTCAAGATGAAACCTGAACTGCCCTCCCCGTCTGTGTCTTCCCAACCCCCCAATGTCACTGCACCCACCTCCTGTCCTCTCCCTCACTCAAGGCATGGCAACTGGGCTCCCTGCACATTCCTCCTCACAGCCCTGTACATCCACCAGGGCATCTCAGCTGCATCTTTTCCTTCAGCAGCGCCAGCAACCTGTGTCTTCCAGGCTTGCCTTCACATGCAGCCCACAAAAGCTGCCCCTGCAGCCCCCTCCTCCTGCCCGCTGAGCTGCTGAGTTCCCGACAGACACCTAGTGCCCTGGAGCCCACCTTCTTCAAGTCCTGAACCAGCTTGTGCGCAAGGCCTGCCTTCTGGACACCAGGGATCTGCAGGGGACACCCACCCACTCTCCCACCCGGTGCTAGGCATTCGGCTGAGCTCCTTCCCGCTGGTGCCCTCCTGCCCTTGGAAAGGACAAGGTGATCACCCTGGCCAGGGCCAGCTCAGCACTCTGTGTGGGGCCAGGGTCTGAGTTCGCCCCAGTCCCTGTCAGGGCAGTTGCCAAGCCCTGAAAGGAGGCGGTAGCGGAAAAGTGGGCAGTGGGAGGAGTCAGCTCTCCCAGTCAGACTCCAGCAGGCCAGCGTGGGATTCCCCAGGGGGCAGTGGTGCAGAGGGCAGGGCTTGGGGGGCTTCGGAGACCCGGCGGGGTGGCGGCGAGGCGGCCACTGGGGGCTCAGCGGGGAGCGGGTGTTTGGGGCGGCTTAGCGGGGATTGGGGGATTGGAGCGCTTCGTGGGGCTTGCCAGGTTTGGGGGTCTCGGTGGGGCTGCGCCTGGCTTGGCCGGGCTTCTGGGGCGTTCAGGGGGCTCAGGGGTTCCGGCTTCCTCTGGTCTCTCAGCAGGTCCATGTCCGCGGACCGCACGCGGCCGAGCCTGAGAGCACCAGGGCCCTCCGTGTCCCTCAGATCCCACTCTGGGTGATGGGGAGCGGCGGGGACTACACGCTGTCGGAGCCCAACGTTGACAAGACGCCGCCACGCCCTCCACGCCCCCGCAGCGCCGCACTGGCTCCTCCTTGGTGACCGCGAGCTCCCGTCACAGAGCAACCTCCACGCGACTCCGCCCCTCCTGGCGCGCCATTGGCTGGCGGCCCGCGGTGGGCGGGTCCTCGCGCTGCCCGGAACAGCGGTTCCCTGCGGGTGGGGAAGAGGGCAGGGCCGGTGCCACGGGGGTGTGGGGGGGGGGGCGTGGGCCTTCGGTTGCTGGAGCTTAGGATCCCACCCATCATTTTTTTTTTTTTTTTTGCATGCCCCCTCCCAAGTGCCCCAGGGTCCCGGACAAGGAAGTTCTGCCTGCCGGAACCCGCTCGCCAAACCCCCTGGTTGGACAGGACTTCTTTCGCCACGGAGGGTGGCTCTTTTAAAAATTGTTGCACACCTTCGGTCATCCTGTTACTCATGCTGACATCTATGTGAAGGAATGGAGCAGAATGTATTCCACCTGATAAGTGTGGGAAGGTCAGTATCTGGTCTTCATATTCACCCTAAGAGATTCACATACGTCCTCTGAAGACTGGCTGGTAACTAGGTCAATGTCACAACTTGAAAGGTTGATCTTTGAGTTAGTAAACATTGAACTTGATCTGCGTTGGGGTACACATGAAGTTCACAAAAAAGGTGGGTGGAGGTGAGGTTCCGTGGGCACACCTCAACTCTTTGTGGAAGGGCAGGACAGGACTTGGTTAATGTCTACTTGTTCCCCAAGGACCTGCTTCTGCGTCCCCTCACCTGCTTCTGCACCCCCACCCCCAACTCTATCTTGTAGACGGTCATAGTGTGATGTCTTCTCCTAGCCCCCACCCCCACCCCCAGCATCCCACAAAGAGTGGTGAACCTCACTCTCCCTCCATTGTCTCTAGAAAGGAATCATTTGGTCTGGGCGAAAGCAAAGAGCACCATCTGTGTAGACACCATGAGTGGTCATGGCACTGTAAACTAATGATGCCGGAATTGTCAGGCCTAGTCTCACAGCCAGGAACTACGGATCCCAGGCTGCAGGGCAGCGCTGAGCCCCAGCCGCTAGACCCCCCACAGGTTGGTGTCTCACGAAGCCACAGCAGGAACTTCACAGACGCTCAGGCAAGCAAGCGAGAAGAGGCAGTTTGTTTAGAAAAAGAAAAAGTTTATTGAGGAGAAAAAGAACAGAAATAAAGTGGGACTCCCAGGCCAGGGAACCAGGCCTGGGAGGGGCAAGGAAGCCAAAGTGGAATTGTGTTTCAGGAAATATATACCTTATTTCCCTCATTATTCTAAAGCTCCACCAGTCTCTTTGTGATTGGTTAGTTCTCGGCTGTCTCACTTAATTTGCTACTGAGTGGGGGATCTTCACATTCCTTATCTAACACCTTTCTCTTTCCCCATTTGTTGCATCTTTAAATTTATGGCCCAGTCTTCTGGATGAGCATCCCTGCATTGAAGTTAAACAGCTGCCCTTCTAATGTGACCATAAATTAAACCACTCTCCATTTCTCCAATCTCCGCCTCCCTTTACCACCTGAAGGAAACCAGGACCAGCATTAACAATGTTGTCCTTGGTCCTGGCATGTTTGTTTTTCCTAATGGAATTGGTTATATTTCTTTGGTTGTCCTTATCTCTGAAGCCTCCCTAAATTCTTCAGAGGTCCCCTCCTGCACTGTCCCTAAAACTGCCTAATTTCTAGCTTGCCCTGTGTCTCACAGGGAAGAGATTTTCCTTAGTCTTGTCAATTGTTGGCATTGACGGTGTTCAATGACCAGCTACCCTGTGGACGCGCAGCCCAGCAGATAGGGTGCACAGTTTGCCTCTCCCCAAATGCAAACTGGAGATGGATCCTGTGCCTTTCCTTTCCAAGGCAATTAAGAAAGCAGGCGTCAGCTGACTGGTGGAGCTTTAGAATAATGAGGGAAAAAAGGTATACATTCCCTGAGACATGACTCCACTTTGGCTTCCTTGCCCCTCCCAGGCCTGGTTCCCTGGTCCGGAGTCCCACTTTATTTCTGTTCTTTTTCTCCTCAATAAACTTTTTCTTTCTCTAAACAAACTGCCTCTTCTTGCTTGCTTGCCTGAGTGTCTGCGAAGTTCCGTGGGGGTCTAGCGGCTGGGGCTCAGCGCTGCCCTGCAGCCTGGAATCCGTTCCTGGCTGGGAGACTAGGCCTGACAATTCCAGTATAACCTGAGACCCAGAGAGACTGTACAAACTCTGCTCCTCAAAGATGGTCGGAGGGCCCCACACCCACACCCACCTCAGGAGAAAGGGGTCATCGCAGAAAGACAGGAAACAGATGTTGGCAGCATTGCTTCTGCCGACTTCTGGAGGGCTTCCTTTTCCATCTGATGGCATGGGATTCCAGGGGTCCCCATTCCCAGGGCACCCACACATTCAGCCATCTGCACATTTCACAATGACAGGCAGAGAATGACCTGCCAGCTCGTGGTCCCAGAGCCAAGTCCAGGAGCGATTTAGGCAGTGAACTTAGTTACTCTTGGTAAAGTGGATTCTGCCGCTGCGAGCTTCGTCTAGACTCACAGGCTTCAATCTCCCAGCACCCTGGTCCTATTTTGGTAGAGAACTGGGGTGCGGCCTAGTCCCCTGCCCAAGGGGTTTCCTCAGCACTGTCTTTGCTGCTGACCACCGCCATGTCTTTCTGTTCATGGCCTGGAGATATTTGCATATCATCAGGGACTTTTTTTTATTTAAAGATTTACTAATTGATGCATGGAAGAACTGGGATGGAGGCCAGAGGAGCAGGGGGGTGCGGTGAGACTCTTCCCCCAGGACAGTGTGCGCAGGAGCTGGTGGACCTCCTCTAACACACTGCTGAAGGGAGCTTCAAGAGATCTGTGGTGCCATCCACCGGTTCTGGCCTGAGGTGCTAGCTCTGAGACTTAACCCCTGGGCCACCAGGAAGGTCTTTCAAGCATTGGTTTCCACACGTTTTTCCTTTGACTGGAGATGCCTCTTCAAACGGAGCTCACTGGGGGCAGTTTTCCAGTGGCGCCTGAACCTGTGTGAGAGCAGCTGCATCCCCAGAACCAGGCAGTGACACGGGGCGGGTGGGGGGGGGCCTTGCAGGGGGGAGGGGCGAGGCTTGGGGGTGGTGAGGCCGGCCAGGGATGGGGGCGGGGGTGGGCCAGGTCATGTCCCTGTTTTTCCTGACACTCCTGGCCCAGCTGTAGAGCCAGGACGGCCTTTGCACCAATGGAGGGATCATGAAGGTGAGGGCAGGCACTGCTCTTGATGTTCTGCAAACATAAACCTTGTCACAAGAACCTGTGTGAGAACTAGCGTTTCCCCTTGCTGTAAGGTGGGCAGTGCCGTGTCTGACTGTTCCCACTCATCTCTCATTCTGACTTTTCACCGTTCTCACCCCGCTCCGGATTCAGGAGCCAGCAAAGTTTCCTCAAGCCTCTGGCTTCTGCTTCTGCTCCCTCTGCCTGAGTTGCCCTCCTTGCACTCCTTGGTCCTCTGGTCAACGATATTCCTCTTTGGAGCTATCACTTAACGGTGCTCTGCGGAGACTGTCTTCCTGAGTTCTCTCTGGCCTGTAGGCTACAATTTGCTCTCCCTCTTTTGGTTGGCTCCTTCCTCTATGATGCCGTTTGGAGCTGCCTCCCTACTCCCCACCAGGCCAAAATGCCACCGTCCACTCTTGGTCAACACCCCGCTGATGGCTGGTGGCCACTCAGTGCTCCTGAAGGGGTGGGACCATTTCCACGGCAAGCCTCAGCAAGAAAGCAACAGTAGCACTGGCGTCGCATGGAGAGTTTTCACCCTACACCTGTGGGCACTCACTGCATCCTAGCACCCTGCTGAGGGCCTTCTTTGCATCCACCAGGCCGCTGGAGGGTGACTGTGCTATCACATAGCCTTCTTCCAGGTGAGAAAGGGGAGCCACAGGTGAGCCGAGGTGCCGAAGGTCAGCACAAAACGTGAGGGGTAAGTCCTGGGTGCTATTTTTATTCACATCAAGAATAGACACTCAGGACACCCAGGACACTTGCAGCAGTACTCACGGTTTCAAGACATGCTGGGGCTTTCCAAGCTGATGGAGGGCTGGCCATCATCCAGCCAACCCCAGCCCCTTTCAAAAGACCGACCCAAAGTGCCCAAGGCCAAAGACCTGGCAAGACAGACAACAGGGTCTGGAGCCCAGGTGGTCTGGATCCAGAGGCGGGGTTCTTGGTCACTTGTCTCTAAGGGTTCTCAAAGGCAAGAGCTCCCCCTTTTCTTCCTTTCTCTGTAGCTCAAGATGAAAGCTGAGCTGCCCTCCCCGTCTGTGTCTTCCCAGTCCCCCAATGTCACTGCACCTACCTCCTGCCCTCTCCCTCGCTCAAGGCATGGCAGCTGGGCTCCCTGCACATTCCTCCTCACAGCCCGGCTGGGCTTCACAAAGCACGCCTGCCAGGGCGTCTCAGCTGCATCCCTTCCTTCAGCAGCGCCGCTGGACACCTGTGTCTACTGGGCTCCCCTTAACACGCAGCCCACAGAGCCCCTGGCCCTGTTGCCCCCTCCTCCTGCCTGCTCTGCTGGTGAGTTCCCTGAAGCCCACCTTCTGCAAGTCCTGATCCAGCCTGTCCCCAAGGCCTGCCTCCTCCTGGCCAACAGGGCTCTGCAGGGGACAGCGGCCCACCCAGCCAGGGGCATTCAGCTGAGCTCCTTGCCTCACAGCTCCTTCGGCGCCCTCCTGCCCACAGAAAGGACAAGGTGATCACCCTGGCCCAGGCCAGCTCAGCACTCTGTGTGGTGCCAGGGTCTGAGTTCGCCCCAGTCCTTGTCAGAGCAGCTGCCAAGCCCTGAGAGGAGGCGGCAGCAGGACAGTGGGCAGAGGGAGGGGGTCCCCTCTCCCAGTCAGACCCCAGCAGGCCGGCGTGGGATTCCCCAGGGGGCAGCGGTGCAGAGGGCAGGGCTTGGGGGGCTTCGGGGACTCGGCGGGCTTCAGGCGACTTGGTGCTCAGCGGGGAGCGGGTGTTTGGGGAGGCTTGGCGGGGGCTGGGAACACTCGGTGGGGATTGGAGCGCTTGGTGGCGCCTGCCCGCCAGGCTTCGGGGTCTCGGTGGGGCTGTGCCGGGCTGTGCCGGGCTTGGGGGTTCAGGGAGCTCAGCGAGTCCGGCTTACTGTGGTCTCTCAGTAGGGCCACGTCCACGGACCGCCCGCGGCCCGATCGAGCGCCCGGGCAGCCGAGCAGGGGAGCGTCAGGGTCCTCGGCGTCCCCCAGGTCTGGCTCGGGGGCAGGGGCAGGGGCGGAGGCGGGCCGCGGGGGCCGCGGGGGCCGCGGTTAGGGCCGCGGGGACGAGATGCCCCTGGAGCCCAACGTTGACAAGCCGCCGACCCCACCCTCGCGGTTCCCTGGCGACTGACGCCAAGCTCCCGTCACAGACCGCCCTCCGCGCGACTCCGCCTCTCCTGGCGCGCCATTGGCTGGCGGTCCGCGGTGGGCGGGGCCGCGCCGAGCGGGCGCGGGGGAGGTGGGGAGTTCCCGTTGTGGGGATGGGGTCGGATGGACCGCGGGGCGGACTTGGGTACTTGGTGGCTGTTGCTGTTTGGTGGTAGTTTGACAGCATCTTACTGTCTTCATAACCAGTGACTGCTAGAAGGCTGTATTGAGGAGAGGAGAGATCAACTTGGCTGCGGGGAAAGTCTTTGTGTGAGTCCTCACCGAATAAAAAATTAATAGGCAGGTGAGCAGCAGGTCTCTGCAAAAATCAGGACATGGAAGAAGAACGGGCAACTCTGATAAAATGCCCAAGAGGAAAGTTGCCATAAAAGAAGCCGAAAAGAGAGGAAATCTCAGAACCATGCTACCCTTCCTCACCCACAAAGCCAGTACAGATCAAGCGGGACTGTGTGTGGAAAGGAACTATTGCAGGCACAGCAAACTGTGGATAACCATGCAGAAATCACCATGGAGGTGAGCGAACAGCTTGGAGTACCCTTGGAGAAAGATAAGGACTCCGTGGAGACCTACAAATAGCCCAAGGCCAGCCGGTAAGCTTGTTAGAAAAGAGCAGGCGCACTTGAACTGCAAATGTGGATCCCGGCTGCCCAGGCCCTGCACCCATGACTGGGTCATGGGGATACACTTGAGAAGAGTCACTGAGGCGAATGACCTTCACTGTGTAATCAAAAGCCAGGTGCTTAGGCATGGGAGCAGGTGCAAAAGGTGCCATTTCTACAGACAGTGAAATGGGCTACCGCCTGTGTCCAGGATCTGAGGGCTTCAGAACTGAGACCCAGGGCTCTGAATTAGGGGTGTGGGATTCCCACAGCTCGCGTCTCATGGAGCAGACGCAACACCGCACACTGTTGATCCATTCCACTCCTCCCCCAAACAGTTCCCCAGAGACACGGAAAAAGCACAGCTCTGCAAGGATAATAGGAAAGAGCTCTGGCTCCACCTAGTGATCAGAAAAAAATCACCAACTTCTTAATAGTTGGAAGCCAGGTTTTCCAAAAGCACACTTGAGCCAGGGTGGGCCATCCAGGCCAGAGTAAGAAGGGAAACAAGGTGTGGAGCAAGAACCCATTCTGGAACTGAAAGCTGGACACAGGATTCAGGCCATGGGACATGTCTTAACAGTGGGCACTACACAGGGTGACAGCCATCATTTTGGATCTGAGACCCTAAGATTGAGAAAGAGTGCAGAATTCAGGGCATGGGAGCCACACAGCTGCGGGCACAGCACCAGGTGAACATGGGGTACACACAGCACCCAGCTTGAACAATAGACCCTGTGTCGAGGTGCTCCCCTCACCCCACCTTAAATGTAAATGGATTAAACTTATCAATAAAAAGACACAGAGTAGCACACTGGATTAAAAAGCAAAATCCATTCTTTTGCTGTCTCCCAAAAACACATTTGACCCCAAAATATAAGCACAGACTGAAAGTAAAAGGTTGGAAATCAATCCCACAAGCAAATGGACCAAAAAGAAGGCAGAAACAGCTATACTTATATCAGATGAAATAGACTTCAAATTAAAAAGGGTAAAAAAGAGACATAGACACTACATTATGATCAAAGGGACAATACATCAGGAAGATATAGCCCTCATCTACATATACTCACTAAATGAAGGAGCACCAAAATATATCACAGTTATTAACAGCTCTGAAAACGGACATTAAGAAAATACATATAGAGTGGGAGACTTCAACACCCCACTTTCACCAATGTACAGAACAAAGAGACAATAAATAAAGACACTAGAGCCCTAAAGAAAGATAAAGAACTCCTGGAGTTAACAGACATCTATAGGACACTGCACCCCTAGAATATCTGAATGCACATTTTTTTTCAAGTGTGTATTTATTTATTCCCCTGTTGTATTCCATTTTTTTTATTAAATAATAAATTTTATTTTTATATTCCCCCATACAACTGCACATGCCCCATTCTGACCCCAATCCCTCCCCTCCCGGCCCCCACCCCCCAAAAAGTGTCTCTGGTTCATAGTTTTTTGTTGATTTTGATTTTCACTTTCTTATAGTTATTCTTTTTCCTGATCCCTTATTTAAGTTTTCTAGATTCCTGCTATGAGTGAGACCATCCGGTATTTTTCTTTTTCTTTTTGGCTTATTTCGCTGAGCATGATCCCTTCCAGCGCCATCCATGTTGCTGCAAATTGCATGTGTTTAACTTTTTTGAATGCTGAGTAATATTCCATGGTATATATGTACCACATCTTCTTGATCCAGTCATCTATTTTTGGGCATTTGGGCTGTTTCCAAAGCTTAGCTATTGTAAATAGTGCTGCTATAAACATAGGGGTGCAGGTGTTCTTTGGAATTGATGTTTCTGTGTCCTTTGGGTAAATACCTAGGAGTGGAATTGCTGGATCATATGGAAGCTCTATGTTTAGTAGGTCCAGAAATCTCCACACAGCTCTCCATAGTGGTTGGACCAGTTTGCATTCCCACCAACAGTGCAGGAGAGTTCCTTTTTCTCCACAACCTCGCCAACATTTGTTGTTGCTAGTTTTTTTAATATGTGCCTGAATGCACATTTTTTCAAGCACACACAGATCATTCTCCAGAATCGATCACATACTGGGCCACAAGACAAACATCAACAGATACATGAAGATCAAAATCATTCCAACTATCTTCTCCAATCATAAAGGCATCAAACTAGAAATAACTCATGAAAAGAAAACAACGAACCCTCCCACTTCATGGAGATTAAAATTCACACTACTGGAAGACCACTGGATTAATGAGGAGATCAAAGGAGAAATTAAAAAATACTTTGAGTGAACAACAAAGAGGACACCACTTTCTAGGATGTATGGGGTGCAGCAAAAGCAGTAATAATAGCAATACAGGCTCACACCAAGAAACAAGAATGAACTCAAAAAAACAACCTACTCTCACATCTCAAAGAGCTAGGAAAAGAACAACAAAAACCCTAAAGCCATCAGAAGAAACAAATAATAAAAATCAAAGCAGAGATAAAGAAAATGGAAATTAAAAAAAAAATCCAAAAGATCAATGAAACCAAAAGTTGGTTCTTTGAAAAAATAAACAAAATAGATAAACCTCTAACCAGGCTCAGAAAGCAAAAACAGGAGAACACATAAATAGGCTTATAAATGAAGGAGGAGAAATCACTCCTCTTCTACAGACTCAGTAGAAATCAAAAGAATAATCAGAGAGGGCCTCCCCAGTGGCACAGCAGTTGAGCGCTGGGTTGTGAAGATGCCCGCAGCCTGTTGCGAAGATGCCCGCAGCCTCTGCAGCTCCGGTTCAATCCCTGGCCACCAGGCAAGGGTTCCACATGGCACGCAGACCTCTCCTGCTGCCTGCTGCTCCCCTCAGCAGTGTATTTCGTTGGTTTGTCTGTTCTGCTCCCCGCTCTGGCCCTGATGAATTCTCTCACCCTCCAACACTTCCAACTGTACCCAGTGCTTGTATAAATAAATAAATAAATCTTTAAAAAAAAAGAATAATCAGATATTACTATGCACACTTATATGGAAAGAAATTCAACAACCTAGAAGAGATGGACAAATTCCTAGAATGATATAATCATGCAAAACTGGAGATAGAAGAAATAGAAAACCTAAACAGACTAATTACAAGCAGCAAAATTGAGGCAGTAATCAAAGCACTCCCCAAAAACAAAATCCCAGATACAGAGGGCTTCACAAATGAATTCTACCAAACATTCAGCATTGAATTAGTGCCGATCCGACACAAACTCTTTCAAAAAAAATTGAAAAAGAAGGAATACTACCAAATACATTCTACGAAACCAGCATTACACTAATACCAAAACCAAACAAAGACAGCACAAAATAAGAAAATTACAGGCCAATTTCCCTAATGAACACTGATGCAAAAATCCTGTACAAAATCCTTGCCAACAGAATCCAACAATGCAAAAATAGGGATAGTACACCACGATCAAGTGGGATTCATCCCAGGGGCACAAGGATGGTTTGACATATGAAAATTGATTAGTGTAATCCAACACATCAACAAAAAGAAAAATACAAACCATATGATCATATCAACAGATGCTGAGAAAGCATTTGACAAAGTCCAACATCCATTTATGATGAAGGCCCTTGAAATTCTTGGTATAGAAGGAACATAATTTAACATTATAAAAGCCATATGTGACAAACCCAATGCCAACATTATTCTTACTGGCAAAAAGCTGAAGGCCTTTGCTTTAATATCAGGAACAAGACAATGATGTCCTCTATCACCACTGCTCTTCAATATAATATTGGAGGTCCTAGCCAGGACAATAAGGCAAGAGAAAGACATACAAGGAATCCAGATAAGGAAAGAAGAAGTAAAACTATCACTATTTGGATATGATATGATAATATACATAGAGAACCCTAAAAACTCCACAGGAAAAAAACTCAAAATAATCAGTTTAGTAAAGAGTAAAGTAGCAGGATACAAAATCAACACACAAAAATCAGTAGTCTTCCTATACACAATCAATCTGAAGAAGAAATCAAGAAAACCATCCCTTTTGTAATTGAAATAAAAGTTAAATACTTTGAAATAAATCTATCAAAAGAGGTGGAAGACTTTTATAAAGAAAATTATAAAACGCTGTTAAAAGAAATTGAAGAAGACACAAAGAAATGGAAAGACATTCCCTGTTCATGGATCAGAAGAACTAATATTATTAAAATGTCTATCCTACCAAAGCAATATACAGATTCAATGCTATTCCAATAAAAATCTCAATGACATTCTTCAAAGAAATAGAACAAATACTGATGAAATTCATATGGAACCACAAAAAACTATTAAAGGCCAAAGCCCTACTGGTGAAAACAAAGGAGAAAGGAGGTATCACACTTCCAAACTTGAAGGTATCACACTTCCAAACTATAAAGCCATAATAATTAAACAGGTTGGTGTTGTAACAAAAACAGACACACAGACCAATGGAACTGAATAGAGAGCCTCGAAATAAAGCCACAATTATATGGACAACTGATCTTTGACAAAGGAGCAAAGAATATGCAATGAAACACTGACAGTTTGTTCAATAAACGGTTCTGGGAGAACTGGACCTCCACATGCAAAAAAATGAAACTAGACCACTACCTCTTACCATGCACAAAAATCAACGCAAAATGGATAAAAGAACTGGGCATAAGATCTGAAACCATAAAATATATAGAAGAAAATATAGGTAAAATACTACAAGGCATACATCAAAATAACATCTTTACAGACTCATCACCTAAAGCAAAAAAAGTCAAGGAAAAGATAAACACCTGGGATTACATCACACTGAAAAACTTCTGCACAGCAAAAGAGACATTAACCAAAACAGAGAGACAACGCGCTAACTGGGAAAAAATCTTTGCACCCTGTTCTACTGATTATGGACTGATCACAAGATATGCAAAGAACTCACACAGCTCAACAAAAACAAAATACACAATCCAGTCAAGAAATGGGCAGAAGACGCCACATGGAAAAGAATGAAACTTGACTATTACCTCACACCACGCACAAAAACCAACTCAAAATGGATTAAAGAACTAGACATAAGACCCAAAACCATAAAATATATAGAAGGAAATATAGGCAAAGCATTACATGACATTCACCTCAAAGACATCTTTACAGACACATCACCCAAAGCAGTGATAGTGAAGGCAAAGAGAAATTGCTAGGACTACATCAAATTAAAGAGCTTCTGCACAGCAAAAGAGACAATAACAAAAACAAAGTGAAACCCCACCGACTGGGAAAACATTTTTGCACACAACACTAATGATAAAGGACTGATCACAAAAATCTACAAAGAGCTGATGAGACTCAACAAAAACAAAGAAAATAATCCAGTCAAAAAATGGGCAGAAGAGCTAAAAAGAAACTTCTCCAAAGAGGAAATGCAAATGGCCAACAGGCATATGAAAAAATGTTCAACATCCTTTATAATCAAGGAAATGCAAATCAAAATCACATTGAGATACCACCTTACACAAGTAAGAATGCATATATGAAAAAAAAAAGAAGCAACAACAAATGTTGGTGAGGGTGTGGTGAAAAAGGAACTCTCCTACATTGCTGGTGGTAGTGCAAACTGGTCCAATCACTATGGAAAGCTGTAGGGAGGCTCCTCAGTCTACTAAAAATAGAGCTACCATACCACCTAGCAATTCCACTACTAGGGATCTGCCCAAAGGACACAAAAACATTGATTCAAAAGAACACCTGTACAACTATATTTATTGTAGCACTATTTACAATAGGTAAAACCTGGAAACAATCCAAATGTCCAAAAATAGATGACTGGATCACAAAGATGTGACATATATACACAATAGAATATAATTCACAATCAAAAAAGATAAACTCATGCCATTCACAGTAACATGGATGGAACTAGTAGGAATTATACTCGGTGAAATAAGCCAGAAGGAAAGAAAAATATCCAATGGTTTCACTTATAGCAGGAATATAGGGACACCAAATAATACATCAATGTAAAGAAATAATAACAGTACAAAACACAACAAAGCAAAAATGGACAATTATAAATCAGAGACATACTGCAGGGGACGAGGAGGGAGAGGGATCTGGGGGAGGGAAGGAGGAGCATAGAGGACAGAGGTGATGGTGCACAGGTGCATTGGTGAAGGAAACTATGGGAACTACACATGAGGGGGTGGGGGAAGCAAATATTGTTTAAAAATGAACAATGTTACATTATTTATAAATAAATAAATAAAAATGAAAAAAGAATATAAAAAAGTAAAAAAAAAAAAGTCCTCATTGAGATCACTGTGCATTTCACTTACTTTCCAGGGAGGAATCACATATCCATTGCTCATTTCACTAGAATTTGAACTCTGAGTGTCAGTACTATTTTCAGACCAATTCAGTATTACTGGCCAAAAAAGCAGCACTGATTGGAGGCAGAGTGAGAACTTGTGATTGTCCTCATAATCAGTGAACTTAAAGGAGTGCATAGAGATAACTTTGTATTTTTTTTTTTTTAATTTCAGGGGTGACTCACAAATTTGGCTCATGTCAGTGGATTTTGAACTCTGAGTACCAGTGCAGTTTTCAGAGCAATTCAGCATTACTGATCAAATGCACTGTTTGGCAGTAGTTTGTGCACTTCTGATTTTCCTCATGAACAGTGACTATTAAAAGTCTGCATTGAGATCACTGTGTATTTTACTCAGTTTCCAGGGATAATCATATAGACATTGCTCATGTCACTGAACTTTGAACTTTGAACTTTGTTAGTACAGTCTCAGATAGATTCAGCTTTACCAGTCAATCACACTTCTTGGAGGCAGTGTGAGCACTTGCGATTTATGCATAACCAGTGACTGTTAAAAGAATGCATTGACATAACTGTATATTTTACTTAGATTGCAGGGATGAATCATGTTGCTCATGTCACTAGACTTTATGCTCTGAGTGTTAGTGTAGTTTCAGTCCTAAAATGTCAACAGTGCTGTTTGGAGATAGTTTGAGCACTTGTGATTTCCCTAATAAACAGTGACTGTTAGAAGACCGCATTGATTTAACTGTGTATTTTGCCTATTTTAAGGGGGAGAAACACATAAATATTACTCATGTCACTTGTGATTTTCCTCATAACCAATGACTTTTTAAAGACCATGTTCAGTTGAGAGATTCAGGATTACCGGCCAAAAACACTGCATGGAGGTGGTTTGAGCAGATGAGATTATCAAAGAACTCATTGAGAACACTGTGTATTTCACTTAATTTCAAGGGAGGAATTGAAATAAGTTGACACCGTCCCTAAACTTGAACTCTGAGTGTCAGTGCAGTTTACAGAACGATTCAGCATTACCTGCCATAAGTGCTGTTTGGAGGTAGTTTGGGCCCTTTGATTTTCTTGATAAACGGGAATTTTTTTTAAAGATTTATTTATTTATTCATACAAGCACTGTGTACAACCAGAAGCGCGGGAGGGTGAGATAATTCACCAGAGCCAGAGCGGGGAGCAGAGTAGGCAGAAAGACCGAAGTACACTGCTGAGGGGAGCAGCAGGGGGCAGGAGAGGTGGTAACTTTTAAAAGACAACATTGAGATCAGTGTGCAGTTTAGTTAGTTTCTGGGAGGAATCACCTATACATTGCTCATTTCACTAGATTTTGAACACTGAGTGTAAGTGCAATTTTCAGAGTAATTCAGCATTACCAGCCAAAAGCACTGTTTCAAGGTAGTTTGAGCACTTCTGATTTTCCTCATAACCAGTGATTTTAAAATCCCGTATTGAGATCAGTGTGTATTTTACTGAGTTTCCACAGTGAATCATATATTCATGGCTCATTGCACTAGATTTTGAACTGTGAGTGTCAGTGCGTTTTCAGAGTGATTCAGCATTACCCGCCAAAAGCACTGTTTCAGAGGTAGAGTGAGCACTTGTGGTTTTCCTCATAATCCGTGACTATTAAAAGAGAGCATTTAGATCAGTGTGTATTTTACTTAGTTTGCAGGGAGGAATCACATATACATTGCTCATTGCACTAGATTTTGAACTCTGAGTGTCAGTGCAGTTTTCAGAACCATTCAGTATTACTGGCCAAAAGCGCTGTTTGGTGGTAGAGTGTAGTTTTCCTTCTAATCAGTGACCATTAAAAGAGTGCATTGAGATAATGTTGCATTTTCTTAATTTCAAGGGGGGATCACATGAAAGTTGCTCATGTCACTAGATTTTGAACTCTGAGTATCAGCAGTTTTCAGAGCACTTCAGCATTACCAGCCAAAAGCACTGTTTGGAATTAGTTTGAGCACTTCTGATTTTCCTCATAAACAGTGCTTGTTAAAAACCGCACTGAGGGCCTCCCCGGTGGCGCAGCGGTTGAGCGCTGGGTTGCAAAGCTGCCCGCGGCCTCTACGGCGCCGGTTCGATCCCCGGCTGCTCCCCGGCCACCAGAGGAGGGTCCCACATGGCGCACAGACCTCTCCTGCCGCCCGCTGCTCCCCTCAGCAGTGTACTTCGGTCCTTCTGCCTACTCTGCTCCCTGCTCTGGCTCTGGTGAATTCTCTCACCCTCCCGCGCTTCTGACTGTACCCAGTGCATGTATAAACCAAACAAACAAACAAACAAATAAATAAATAAATAAGACATGCCTCTAGAAAATTAAAAAAAAAAAAACGCACTGAGATCACGGTGCATTTTACTTAGTTTTCCGGGAAGAATCACGTATACATTGCTTATATCACTAAACTTTGAACTCTGTAAGTGCAGTTTCAGATATATTCAGCTTTACATGTCAATAGTGCTGACTGGAGTTAGTTTGAGCACTTGTGATTTATGCATAACCAGTGACTGTTAAAAGACCCCATTGAGATCACTCTGTATTTTACTTACTTTCAAGGAACGAATGACATATAAGTTGCTGGTTCACTAGACTTTGAACTCTGGATGTTCATGCCCTTTTCAGAGAGTCTTAGCATTACCCACCAAAAGCACTGTTTGAAGGTAGCGCGAGCACTTGTGATTTTGCTCATAATCAGTGACTGCGAAAACGGCACATTTAGATCAGTGTGTATTTTGCTTAGTTCCAAGTAGGAATCACATATATGTTGCTATTCCAATAAAAATCTCAATGATATACCTCAAAGAAAAAGAAAAAATAATCATGAGATTCATATGGAACCGCAAAAAACCACAAATGGAAAGCCCTACTGGTGAAAACAAATGAGAAAGGAGGTATTACACTTCCAAACTTCAAGCTATACTACAAAGCCATAATAATTAAACAGTTTGGTGTTGGAACTAAAACAGACACACAGACCAGTGGAACCAAATAGAGAGCCCAGGACAACTGATCTTTGACAGAGGAGCAAAAAATATGCAATGGAACAAGAATTGTTTTTTCAATAAATGGTGCTTTAAAAATGACCACCACACACAAAAAAATGAAACTAGACCACTACCTTTCATTGTGCACAAAAATCAACTCAAAATGGATAAAAGAACTGGACAAAAAAATATATAGAAGAAAATATAGGTAAAACACTACAAGACGTACATCTCAGAAACATCTTTAAAGATTTATCACCCAAAGCAAAGAAAGTCAAGGAAAAGATAAACACCTGGCTTTACATCAAACTAAAAATCTTCTGCACAGCAAAGAGACATTAACCAAAACAGAGAGACACCCCACTGATTGGGAAAAAAATCTTTGCACCCCAGTCAATTGATAAGGGACTGATCACAAAGATATACAAAGAACTCACATGAATTAACAAAAACAAAATAAACAATCCAGTCAAGAAATGGGCAGAATGGGCCTCCCCGGTGGCGCAGCGGTTGAGCGCTGGGTTGCGAAGCTGCCCGCAGTCTCTGCAGTGCCGGTTCAATCCCCGGCTGCTCCCCAGCCACCGGAGGAGGGTCCCACATGGCGTGCAGACCTCTCCTGCCGCCCGCTGCTCCCCTCAGCAGTGTACTTCGGTCCTTCTGCCTGCTCTGCTCCCCGCTCTGCCTCTGGTGAATTCTCTCACCCTCCCACGCTTCTGACTGTACTCAGTGCTTGGATAAATAAATAAAAATAAATCTAAAAAAAAAAGAAAGAAAGAAATGGGCAGAATAACTTAAAGACATTTCTCCAAAGAGGAAATGCAAATGGCTAACAGGCATATGAAAAAATGTTCAACATCCTTTATAATCAGAGAAATGAAATCAAAATCACATTAAGATACCACCTTACACCAGTAAGAATGGCGCATATCAAAAAAACAAGAAACAACAAATGTTGGTGTGTCTGTGTTGGAAAAGGAACTCTCCTACATTGCTGGTGGGAGTGCAAACTGGTATAACCACTATGGAAAGCTGTCGGAGGTTCCTCAGTCTACTAAAAATGGAGCTACCATATGATCCAGAAATTCCACTCCTAGGGATCTACCCAAAGGACACAAAAACATGATTCAAAAGAACACCTGTACCTCTATGTTTATTGTAGCACTATTTACAATAGGTAAAACCTGGAAACAACCCAAATGCCCAAAAATAGATGACTGGATCAAGAAGATGTAGTATATATACACAGTGAAATATTATTCAGCAATCAAAAAAGATAAACTCATGTCATTTGCAACAATGTGAATGGAGCTAGAACGAATTGTGCTCAGTGAAATAAGTCTGAAGAGTAAAGATAAATATCAGATGGTTTCACTTATAGCAGGAATATAGGGGAACCAAATAAGACATCAGCGTTAGGGGTCCTCCTGGTGGCGCAGGTGGTTGAGCACAGCACTGTGAAGCTGTCCACAGCCTCTGCCGCGCTGGTTGGATCCAGGCCGGCCGGCGAGGGTCCCATACGGCACAGCCGACCTCTCTTGCCTGGCCCGCTGCTCCCCTCAGCAGTGTATTTCATCAGTCTGCCTGTTCTGTTCCCTACTCTGTCTCTGGTGAATCCTCTCACCTCCCGCGCATCTGGCCTGTACCCCGGTTCTTGTGTGAATAAATAAATCTTTAAAAGAAAAGGCATCAGTGTTAAACACAATAACAGTACAAAGCATAACAAAGCAAAAACATACAATTATAAATCAGTCATACTGCAGGGGAGGAGGAAGGCGAGGGATCAGTGGCGGGGTGGGAGGAGTACAGAGGACTGAGGTGATGGTGCATGGGTACAGTGGTGAAGGAAACTCTATGGGGACTACACATGAGGAAATGGGGGGAAGCAAATATTGTTTAAAAAATGAACAATGATGTAAAAATAAAAAAAAGAAAAAAAGAAAAATAATATTTTATTGGGAAAGAAAAACTCACTGCCTTAATTATGCTCTAGCCAAACCACCCAATAGTTAGTTGTTATTTTTTAACCATTCCTCCCAAAGAAATTACTTTGCTTTATTTTTTTAAATCAATTTGCTTTAAATTCCCATATTGGGATTTATTTTAGACTCAGTCTTCTGAAATACACAGATAACAACTATAGTGCTGGGCGTCCCTGGTGGGGTGGTGCAGCAGTTGAACGCTGGGTTGCAAAGCTGCCCGCAGCCTCTGCAGTGCCGGTTCCATCCCCGGCTGCACCCCTCAACAGTGTGCTTTGGTCCTTCTGCCTGCTCTGCTCCCCGCTCTGGCTCTGGTGAATTCCTTTGCCCTCCCGCGCTTCTGACTGTACCCAGTGCTTGTATAAATAAGTAAATAAATAAATAAATAAATCTTAAAAAAAAAAAAACAACTATAGTGCTTCCTTGAATCAGACTTTTATAAATTGGAACTAAAGTACATTTGAAGCCATTCAAATGTTAGTTCCATTGGATCCTTTTTATTATTTTTTATTTTTTAAATAAATTTTACTTTTATATTCCCCATACAATTGCAACCCCCTTATTTTGACCCCAATCCCTCCCCTCCCCGCCCCCCACCCCCCATAGAGTGTCTCTGGTTCATAGTTTTTGTTGATTTTGATTTTCACTTTCTTATAGTTATTCATTTTCCTGGTCCCTTATTTAAGTTTTCTAGATTCCTGCTATGAGTGAGACCATCTGGTATTTTTCTTTTTCTTTCTGGCTTATTTCGCTGAGCATGATCCCTTCTAGCTCCATCCATGTTGCTGCAAATTGCATGTGTTTATCTTTTTTGAATGCTGAGTAATATTCCATGGTATATATGTACCACATCTTCTTGATCCAGTCATCTATTTTTGGGCATTTGGGTTGTTTCCAAAGCTTAGCTATTGTAAACAGTGCTGCTATAAACATAGGGGTGCAGGTGCTCTTTGGAATTGATGTTTCTGTCTTTTGGGTAAATACCTAGGAATGGAATTGCTGGATCATATGGAAGCTCTATGTTTAGTAGGTCCAGAAATCTCCACACAGCTCTTTCATTGGATCCTTTTAAGTTACTGGAATAAAGCTAGAAAAAAATGCAAGGAAAAAATGAAATCACAGCACTTCTATCATAGACTATCAAAACACTGGCATACTATCAGAGCATAAGTAGCTTTCCCAAACTGCTTCATAATGACCCTAAAATGACTGTCAAGAAAAAGCAGTACAATAATGTTTATGGCTGAATCAATTCAGAATAATTATTTCCTTCTGTAACCAATGTAATCCTCAGAGAACCTGGAACCTACTCATTCCCTGGAGATTATGTTGTTACAATTCTCCTGAGGAAACTCTCTATTATACAGGCAATAATGATAGCTACATTGAAATTTTTTAATTCTCTTTTCAATCTCTAATTCTTTCCACTCTATTTCTTCTTTTAGCAGTGTAAATCATTTGAGGTGTTGGTATCTGATTTTTACCATCTTTTCCAATTCTTTCCTCACAGACGTCAATGTCCTTATTCCCCTCCTTTTGCAGGATGTGACATTACCTCTAATTTCTTTTCTTGGCCCTGATGTTGGGTTGGATATTCTGGTAGAGGTGAAAGGAGTTTTATACTAGGGTTAAGAATCAAGTTAGGGCCTCCCCAGTGGCGCAGTGGGTTGAGCGCAGTGCTGTGAAGCTGTCCACAGCTTCTGCAGCGCGTGTTTGATTCCCGGCCGGCCAGGGAGATACCCACATGGCTCAGCAGACCTCTCCTGTTTCAACTACTCCACTACTCCCCTCAACAGTGTTTTTCAGTCAGTCTGCCTGTTCTGTTCCCTGCTCTGTCTCTGGTGAATCCTCTCACCCTCCTGCACCTCTGGCCTGTACCCCAGCTCTTGTATAAATAAAATCTTTTTTAAAAAAGGAGTCAAGTTACTAAGATTCTTTATTAATTTCTGAGACAGGTTGAGTCAGCTGAATTTTTCTGAGAACAGTCTTCAGTGGACACATGAGTAGAGTCTGGGGTCAAATTTGTGTTCAGCTTCTTTAATGAATCCATTAGAAGTCTGGTCATAGCTTGAAGCTCTTCCTAGATCTTTGTGTTAGGGCAGAAGTTGAAGTTCAAATTAGAACAAACAATCTGGGGAAAAAAACTAGAGACCCCAAACTCCATCAATATGTGGTGAAGGAAGGAACTAATATTCATTTTGGTTATTTTTTTTATTACTTTTGCTTGTATTCTTTATTAGCCTTATGCATGATTAATTCACTCCATTACATATATTTATTTTTCAAAGGATGAGATTTATACCTTTATATGTTTTCTTGTTGCTAATTAGCTCCATTTATTTTCTGTTTAAATAAATTCCTTTAACATTTCTTGTAAGGCTGTTTTAGTGGTTAATAAATGCCTTTAGTATTTGCTGGACTGGAAAATATTTTTTTCCTTCAATTTTGAGGAATTCTTGTTTGGCAGCTTTTTTTCCTATCATGGCATTCCCTCTGGTCTGCAAAGATTTTCTGAGTAATCTGCTGATAGTCTTATGGAGCTTCCCTTATTCATAGCATATTGTTTTACTCATCTGTTTTTTAGACTCTCTCATTGTCTGTAACTTAATTGTAATATGTCTATGTTTTTGTCACTTTGGATTCATTTTACATCAATGTTTGAACTCCCAGGATCTGGATGTCCAGATTTCTAGCCATTATTTCTTTTATAAATTTTCTACCCTTTCTTTCTCTCTTCTCCTTTTGGGCCACCTGAAATGCAAGTCAGTCTGCTTGATGTCGTCTCATGAGTTTCTTAAGTTTTCCTCACTCTTTATTTTTTTTTCTTGTTACTAGTCTGACTGAATATATTATAATTTCTGGCCTTTAAGTTCAGTTGATCCTTTCGTCTGCTTCATCTAATCTTCTGTTGAATCACTCAATTGTGATTTTTATTTTAGTTATTGTATTTTTGATACAGGGCAGCAAGTGGCACTGAAATTGGCCAAGAACACTGCACACATAGTTTACCAGTCACCATTTGAGTTCTTTACCCATGCACACAATAGTAAGGCTGATACTGTAATTTCAGGTTTTCAGGTTTAGTCTCCCAGCCAGAAATGGATCCCAGGCTGCAGTGGCAGCGCCAAGTCCCAGCCACTAGACCACCATGGGCTGGTATCTCATGAAGCCACAGCAGGAACTTCACTGATGCTCAGGCAGGCAAGCAAAAAAAAGCAAATTTATTTAGAGAAAGAAAATGTTTATTAAGGAGAAAAGGAACAGAAATAAAGTGGGACTCTGAGGACAGTAGAACCAGGCCAGGGAGGGGCAAGGAAGCTGAATGGGCATGTGTGTAGGGCATATTTAAACCTTTATTCTCTATTCCAAAATCTCGTCATCCTCTGTGGCAGTACATACCTGAGCAGCTGTGTCCAGCTTTACAGCTCATATCTTAGTCTTTCTTTCACTGTGCTGTCCAATTTCTCTTAAAATTTACTCTCATTATTAGTCTTAAAATTACTGCCCTCTTTAGTCCTCCTGGATTTCTCTATCCTTATCTCAGAAGTTTTAATAATTCACCCAAAGATCCTGCCTGCACTGTTCCTGAAGCTGCTTAATTAACTCTAACTTGTCCTGGAACTCAAGACTACTCAGATTTAAAGGACAAAAATAATGAAATTTATTTAACAAACCAGGTAAAAACAAAAATGTCTGTTTACCTCACCCAAAGCAGTGTCCAGTGTTTTAAATTCTTAAACACAAACACTCCAAATATGGCATCTTTCCACCACTGTGATCATGGAGCATGTGGCAGCCAGACTATAAGCTGGGTTCCAAGTCACAAAGATAGTAGAAGAATCAAGAAGAGATGTTCACTGGAGCTGCCAAGATGTGTGGGCACAGCACCAGACAAGCAATACTTAAAACAGCACCTGCAGTGGCCGAAGGAACTGACAAACTGCCCACACTCATACACCTCAGCAAAGTGCCTGACTCTGGGTCTTCACTTTTCCTGCCGTTGCTGGGAATGGTATTCATTCCTGGCTGGAAACAGCAGACTATAACAGTAGTAAAACTGAAAACAGTTTCAGTCACTAGGTTACTTACAGAGACTCCATACTTCCTCTCTAAGATTGGCTACTAAAAGCCTTTCCATATCCTTCAAAGGCCTGCAACAGCTTTCTAAAAAATCTGCATGGTGGGGACAAAAATCACTGAGCCTCCCAAATCACTAAAAATCCAAAACTGCTCCAGTCCTGAAAGCTAAATTCCAGACACTGAATCCCTAATACTAAATCCCAAACACTAAATGCCAAAAACTAAATCCTGGGGGCTGCTTCTGCAGTCCCTTATATTGTTTTTTATGGAGTCTCCACCCTCACCAATACTTTGTTCACATTTTCCCTGGGACTAT
Source organism: Talpa europaea (assembly GCF_964194135.1). Lineage (NCBI taxonomy): Eukaryota > Metazoa > Chordata > Mammalia > Eulipotyphla > Talpidae > Talpa > Talpa europaea. The sequence goes on along the minus strand of NC_140080.1, from coordinate 45,772,538 downwards.
CCATCCTCACCAAACACCCTCCTCAATTTCATTTTATTTTTATGTGAATTTTTTCTTTTAGATCATATTCCTTTGTTTCCTCTTTTTGGTTGACTCTCTGTTGGTTTCTATGCCTGAAAAGAAAAAAAATTAGCTATCAAATTCTGAAAGAGCAGCTTTGTTTATATAAATAATCACTATTGTTTATTTATCTTTCTTGGTCTGTCAATATTTGTGATTGCCTAAGCAACCTATTAATTTTTTAACAATTCCTATTAGTTATGGGTGTGCCAAGAACTGTCAGTGTCAAAAGTGATGATCTCAATCAGGATCTAGATTCAGGATGATTGTAATCAAGACCCTTAGGCAGTAGCTTTTAAAATATGCAAATATATACAGTCCTATGGATCAGAAGCATAATCCCTGTTTTTTTTTTTTAATTTTTTAAAAGATTTTATTTTGTTTATACAAGCACTGGGTACAGTCAGAAGTGCAGGAGGGTGAGAGAATTCACCAGAGGCAGAGCAGAGCAGGCAGACTGATGAAGCACACTGTTGAGGGGAGCAGCAGGCAGCAAGAGAGGTCCACGCATCATGTGGGACCCTCGCCTGGTGGCTGGAATCGAACGGGCATTGCAAAATGCTGCGGGCAGCTTCGCAACCCAGCGCTCAACCTCTGCGCCACTGGGGAGGCCCATAATCCCTGTTCTTCACCAGTCAGATGGTATGAGATGTTCCCTGAGCCAAAGACACTGCTTTCTAGAAGATAGCGGCAAGATGTATGAGGTAGAGGGAGAGTGGCCTAAATTTCCTGAGAGAACTCCAACATACCTTGATATATGTGCTAAACTTGCCACACTGTGGAGGTTTATGGCAAGATTGTGTTTCTGCATCTCTTAAGCATTTTGATATGGGCTTTTGTTCATTTGCCTGATATGAAGGAAATATTCATTTTTCAGTAGAAAAAAATTTCATATGTAGTTGTAGATATCATGTGACTACAGGAGGAAGTGATTTCAGGATCTTCTTCCATTGTCATCTTAAACCAAATCTTCCCTGATTTCTAACAATTACTTTTCCATTATGCACAAAACATCAGATATAAGTATTGAATAGATACAATAAAATCATATCTCCATTTTATGTTTTCCCAGATATCCTTCACACAGTAACTGATTTATTTATTATTTCTAATTTTATTTTTTTTCACATCATTGTTCATTTTTAATGCTTTTTTTAAAAATTAATTTATTTATTTATATAAGCACTGGGTACAGTCAGAAGCGCGGGAGGGTGAAAGAATTCACCAGAGCCAGAGCGGGAAGCAGAGCAGGCAGAAGGACCGAAGTACACTGCTGAGGGGAGCAGCGGGCTGCAGGAGAGGTCTGCCCGCCATGTGGGACCCTCCTCTGGTGCCTGGGGAGCAGCCGGGGATCGAACCGGTGCTGCAGAGGCTGCGGGCAGCTTTGCAACCCAGCGCTCAACCGCTGCACCACTGGGGAGGCCCTCATTGTTCATTTTTAAACAATATTTGCTTCCCCCCACCTCTGCAGCTGTAGACCCTAGAGTTTCCTTCAAAATGCACCCGTGCACCATCACCTCAGTCCCCTGTGCTCCTCCCTCCCTTCCTCTGATCCCTCTCCCTCCTCCTCCCCTGAAGTATGACTCTGATTTATAATTGTATGTTTTTGCTTTGTTGTGCTTTGTACTGTTATTATTTTTTCTAACACTGATGTCTTATTTGACCGGTAAAGCTGAATCTACCTGAAACTGCACTAACAGAGATCAAAGTTGAGTAATATCAGCTCCATTTTTAGTAGATTGAGGAACCTCCAGACAGCTTTCCATAGTGGGTGGACCAGTTGGCACTCTCAACAGCAATGAAGGAGAGTTCCTTTTTCACCATATCCTCACCAACATTTGTTGTTGCATGTTTTTCTTTCTTTTTTTTTGATATGTGCCATTCTTACTGGTGTCAGGTATAGGTATCTCAATGTGGTTTTAATTTGCATTTCCCTGATTATAAGGGATATTGAACATTTTTTTCATATGCCTGTTGGCCATTTGCATTTCTTCTTTGGAGAAATGTCTTTTAAGTTCTTCTACCCATTTCTTGACTGGATTGTTTATTTTGTTTATATTGAGTCATGTGAGTTCTTTGTATATCTTTGTGATAAGTCCCTTATCCGTTGGCTGGAGTGCAAAGATTTTTTTTCCCAATCAGTGGGGTGTCTCTGTTTTGGTTAATGTCTCCTTTGCTGTACAGAAGCTTGTCAGTTTGTGTAATCCCAGGTGTTTCTCTTTTCCTGAATTTCTTTGCTTTGGGTGATGAGTCTTTAAAGATGTTTCTGAGATGTATGTCTTATAGTGTTTTACCTATATTTTCTTCTATATATTTTATGGTCTCAGGTCTTATGTCCAGTTCTTTTATCCATTTTGAGTTGATTTTTGTGCATGGTGAAAGGTAGTGGTTTAGTTTCTTTTTTCTTTTTTTGCATGTGGTGGTCCAGTTTTCCCAGCACCATTTATTGAACAAAATGTCCATGTTCCATTGCATATTCTTTGCTTCTTTGTCAAAGATCAGTTGTCCATATAAGTGTGGCTTTATTTCTGGGTTCTCTATTTGGTTCAATTGGTCTACATATCTGTTTTTGTTCCAATACCAAACTGTTTAATTATTATGGCTTTGTAGTATAGCCTTAAGTTCGGAAGTGCGATACCTCCTTTCTCCTTTGTTTTCACCAGTAGGGCTTTGGCCATTCATGGTTTTTTGTGGTTTCATATGAATTTCATCAGTATTTGTTTTATTTCTTTGAAGAATGTCATTGAGATTTTTATTGCAATAGTGTTGAATCTGGATATTGCTTTTGGTAGGATAGACATTTTAATAATATTAATTCTTCCAAACCATGAGCAGGGAATGTCTTTCATTTCTTTGTGTCCTCTTCTATTTCTTTTAACAGTGTTTTATAATTTTCTTTATAAAAGGGATGGTTTTCTTGATTTCTTCTTCTTCAGATTTATTGTTTGTGTATAGGAAGACTACTGATTTTTGTGTGTTGATTTTGTATCCTGCTACTTTAATGAACTGGTTAATTATTTTGAGTTGTTTTTCTGTGGAGTTTTTAGGGTTCTCTATGTATATTATCATATTGTATCCAAATAGTGGTAGTTTTACTTTTTCTTTCCCTGTCTGGATTCTTTGTATGTCTTTCTCTTGCCTTATTGCTGTGGCTATGACCTCCAGTATTATATTGAAAGGCAGTGGTGAGAAAGGACATCCTTGTCTTGTTCCTGATCTTAAAGGAAAGGCCTTCAGCTTTTTGACATTGAGAATAATATTGGTGGTGGGTTTGTCATATATGGCTTTTATAATGTTAAGTTATGTTCCTTCTATACCGAGAATTTCAAGGACCTTCATCATAAATGGATGTTGGACTTTGTCAAATGCTTTCCCAGCATCTGTTGATATTATCATGTGGTTTTTATTATTCTTTTTATTGATGTGTTGGGTCACACTGATAGATTTTCATATGTTGAAACATTTTTGTGTCCCTGAGATGAATTCCTCTTAATCAGGTTGTATTATCCCTTTGATGCATTGTTGGATTCTGTTGGCAAGGATTTTGTACAGGATTTTTGCATCAGTGTTCATTAGGGAAATTGGCCTGTAATTTTCTTTTTTTGTGCTGTCTTTGTTTGGTTTTGGTATTAGTGTAATGCTGGTTTTGTAGAACGTATTTGGTAGTATTCCTTCTTTTTCAATTTTTTGAAGGAGTTTGTGTAAGATAGGCACTAATTCACTGCTGAACATTTGGTAGAATTCATTTGTGAAGCCATGTGGCTCTGGGATTTTGTTTTTGGGGAGTGCTTTGATTACTACCTCAATTTTGCTGCTTGAATTGGTCTGTTTAGGTGTTCTGTTTCTTCTATGTCCAGTTTTGCATGATTATATCATTCTAGGAATTTGTCCATCTCTTCTAGGTTGTTGAATCTGTTTCCAAATAAGTGTGCATAGTAATCTCTGATTATTCTTTTGATTTTTACTGAGCCTGTTGTGATTTCTCCTCTTTCATTTATAAGCCTATTTATGTGTTTTCTCCCATTTTTTCTTTGTGAAACTGGCTAGAGGTTTGTCTATTTTGTTTATTTTTTCAAAGAACCAACTTTTGGTTTCATTGATCTTTTGGATTTTTTTTAAATTTCCATTTTGTTTATCTCTGCTTTGACTTTTATTATTTCCTTTCTTCTGCTGGCTGTAGGGTTTTTGTTGTTCTTTTTCTAGCTCTTTGAGATGTGAAATTAGGTTGTTTTTTGAGTTCATTCTTGTTTCTTGATGTGAGCCTGTATTGCTATATATGTTCCTCTTGTTTCTTGATGTTAGCCTGTATTGCTATATATGTTCCTCTTATTACTGCTTTTGCTGCACCCCATACATCCTGGAAAGTGGTGTCCTCTTTGTCGTTCAACTCAAAGTATTTTTTAATGTCTTCTTTGATCTCCTCATTAGTCCAGTGGTCTTCCAGAAGTGTGGATTTCAATCTCCATGAAGTGGGATGGTTCGTTGTTTACTTTTCATGATTTATTTCTAGTTTGATGTCTTTGTGATTGGAGAAGATAGTTGGAATGATTTTGATTTTCATGTATCTGTTGATATTTTTCTTGTGGCCTGGTATGTGATCAATTCTGGAGAATGATCTGTGTGTGCTTAAAAAAATGTGTACTCGGATTTTCTGGGGGTGCAGTGTCCTATAGATGTCTGTTCAGTCTATGAGATCTATGTCTTTATTTAGGGTTCTAGTGTCTTTATTTATTTTTGTCTCATTAATCTGTCCATTGGTGAGAGTGGAGTGCTGATGTCTCCTACTATGTATGTATTTTGTTTAATGTCTGTTTTCAGAGATGAATATAACTGTCTAATATATTTTGGTGCTCCTTCATTTGATGAGTATATGCATAGGAGTGTTATATCTTCCTGATGTATTGTCCCCTTGATCCTGTCTATGTCTCTTTTTACTTATTTTAATTTGAAGTCTTTTTCATCTGATAGAAGTATACCTGTTCATGCCTTCATTTTTGGTCCATTTGCTTGTGGATTGTTTTCCAAACTTTTACTTTCAGTCTGTGTTTATCTTTTCTGTTTCCTGGAGACAGCAGAAGTATGTTTTTTGTTTTTTAAACCAGCGTGATACTCTTTGTCTTTTTATTGATGAGCTTAATCCATTTACATTTAGAGTTGATATTCATATGTTGGCATTTTGCTCTGGTTACTAGGTAGGTGGCAATAGAATCCTGTCCTTGCTGACCTGTGCTTTTTCCCTATAGTTCTCTGAAAAATGGAGGAGAGGAGAGGGATACCTCGACAGGGGCTATTGCTCACCCTGGGTGCTGTGTCTGCCCTGTGTTCACCCAGTTCTATGCCCACGGCTGTGTGGTTCCTGTGCCCTGAATTCTGCACTCTAGTTCTCAATCTCAGGGTCTCAGATCCAACACGACAGTTGTCACCCTATACAGTGCCCACTGTTATGGTGCATCCCAGGCCTGAATCCTGTGCCTAGCTCTCATTTCCAGAATGGTATCTTACTCAACGCCTTATTTCCCTTCTTGCCCTCATTTGTGTGGCCCACCCCTTCATAGCTTTAGGGTGGTTTTGGAAACTCTGGCTTCCAACTATTAGGAAGTTGATTTTGTTCTGATCACTAGGTGGCACCAAAGATCTTTCCTAGTATCCTTCCAGAGCTGTGATCTTTCCCAGTGGGTCTCCAGGGAAATGAGTAGGGGTGGTGTGGAATGGCTCAACGGCATGGGGTGCTGTGTCTGCCTTGTTCTACATGTCGTGGGGATCCCATGCCCCGAATTTTGTTCCAAAGCCCTGAGATCCAGGACATGGGCAGTAGTCCAGTTCAGTGTCCACAGAATTGGTGCCTTTTGCACCCTACTCCCATGTCTGAGGGCCTGGGTTTTGATTACTCAGTGACGGTCAATCACCTCAGTGATGGTTCCCACGTGTCTCCCCATGAACCTACATTGCAAGTATGGGGACCTGGGCAGCCACGGGCACCTGGGCAGCCACGATCCAGGTGTGATTTCCAAACTAGGTATGCCTTTCAAGTGCACGCATGCACTTTTCCACACAAGCTTACCTGCTGGTCTTGGGCTATTTATAGATCTCTCTGGGAGTCCTTATCTTCCTGTAATGGCACCCAGAGCCATTTGCTTGCCTTAGTGGCCATTCCCTCATGGTTCTCCACAGTTCCTGTTTGTGGGTGCAGTGCCTGCAATAGTTCATTTCCACTCACAGTCCCACTTGATCTGTAAATTGCTCTCATTGTTATTGTTGTTGTTTTCTTTCTGTTGGTCGGAGTGTACCAGCTTTGTGGGTGGGGGAGTATAGCAGGGTTCTGAGCTTTCCTCTCTTTTTGTCCTCTTTTATGGCAACTTTCCTCTTTGGGCAGTTTGCCAGAGTCACCCATTTATCTGCTTATCCTGGTTTTTGCAAGGATCTGCCGCTTTTCCTCCCTATTAACTTTTTTTAAAAAAATATTTTTATTTATTTATTTATACAAGCACTGGGTACAGTCAGAGGTGCAGGAGGGTGAGAGAATTCACCAGAGCCAGAGCGGAGAGTAGAACAGAGAGTGACAAAGTACACTGCTGAGGGGAACAGCAGGTGGCAGGAGAGGTCTGCGCGCCATGTGGGACCCTCGCCCACCCGGTGGCCGGGTAGCAGCCGGGGATCGAACTGGCGCTGCAGAGGCTGTGGGCGGCTTCGCAACCCAGCACTCAACCGCATGGGAGGACTTACTGGCAGTGCTTCCCTGCCGCCATGTTGATCCCCTCTCAACGCAGTGAATTTTTTTTTTTTATAAGATGCTCTTTTTTTTTTTTTAAGATTTATTTATTTATGCAAGAACCGGGGTACAGACCAGATGTGTGGGAGGGTGAGAGGATTCATCAGAGACAGAGTGGGGAACAGAACAGGCAGACTGACAAAACACATTGCTGAGGGGAGCAGTGGGCGAGACAAGATAGGTCCGCAGCACCTTGTGGGACCCTCGCTGGTCGGCCGGGATGGAACCAGCACTTCAGAGGCTGCGGACAGCTTCACAGCACTGTGCTCAACCGCCTGCACCACCAGGGGAGGCCCACAAGGCAGTGAGTTTTAACTAGAGTTTCCGGTTTACAAAAACTTGAATTGTAATAAAGAATTTGATTTACAATCTCAATTTTCAGGAGCTAAATGTGTGTATATCTCTATAATATATTATTAAAATTAAGATGTATTTGAAAAAAACAAAACTACATTAATTGTGAAGATAAAAATATGTAGATTGTGACATGAAAAACATGCACTCAGAGTTGTTGCCAACTTAAACTGTTATTTAGCTAAGTTGTTGTATGTAAGACTTATGGTAGCTACAAACCAAAATCTTATATATTAAATATACCAAAGATAATGAGAAGGGAATCTAAGCATACCACTAAAAATGTCATCAAAGCACAGTAAAAGTAAGAGAAAAAAAATAGGAGATAGAGAAAAGTGAATACAAAGCAACCATACAAGAGGTATAACTCAGTGGTAGTGTATATGACAGTAAAACATAAATTAAATTATTACCAAAATTGTATACTTATATTGTAAATGTGCTATCAATAATTATTCAATAATTTAAATATAAATGGACTAAGATCTCAAATCAGAAGACACACAGTGTCTGAATGGATAAAAAAAAAAAAAGACCAAACTCTCCGCTGTCTAAAGGAAATTCACTTCAGATACAAGGAAACACACAGATGAGAAAGGAATGAATGAAAAAAGGCATTCCATGCAATTAGAAAATTAAAGAATACTGGGAAAGCTATACTAATACCAGAAAAAAATAGTTTTAAAAGTGATTATTGAAACTCCACCAAACATAGTAGAATAGGGAAGTTTTGATAAACCTCTCCTCTAAACACAAGTAGGAAAAGCTAAATATTGCTCACAGGAAATTTTCCTAGTTTATTGCTAGTGATAGGGAACTGATATGAGATATTTTGCCTTGAGGTTGATGGTTCATATGGGGGTTCAACAGGGAGATGCAAAGGGAGTTACAGCCAGTAGGTCAGCCATTCCAGTCAGCCTAGCAAGCTGTGTACCTGACACAAAAAAATGCAGCTTACAAATTGGGTGCAGTGATCTATTCAGTGAAGGGAGGGACAGATCCACACATATACCTGTTCTGGGAAATTTGGTTCAGTTTTAGTAAATTTGAGGGAAAGTAGAATGGGTGATGGATGCCCCTTTCTCCTCCCTTCTGGGAGGTTGAAAAGAGAGGCCTGATGAATCCTATAGAAAGGACCAACAAGGAGGTGGGATTGTCATGGATCCTGATTTCCCTACTCCTTTCAAGAAGATCAGAGAGAGCTAACTGCTGCTGCATGTGACAAAGTGTGCCAACAAAAGACGAAGGTCCTGGAATTTGGGTCCATGAAGGAGGCAGTGTAAATCTCTCTACCTGGAAGAACCCTCCCTTCTCATCAAGAAGGAAATATAAATGGTCTCACTCATAGCAGGAATCTAGAAAACCTAAATAAGGGACCAGGAAAAAGAATAACTGTAAGTGCTGCAGGAGGCCTTGATGCACCAACCAGATAAGACACTGGCAAGCAGTGAAGGTAAGGGGCCTCACACCGTGGGGCCGAAGCTAAAGAGCCTCACACCATGGGGCTGAAGATTCCTTGTGCCTCACACCGTGGGGCTGAAGATCTAACATTCCTTCACTTTTTGTTCTTGGTCATAAAAGGAGAAAAATTTCCCAAAAAGTACATTAGGCACTACATTGTATGCATCAGTATACTGCAAATAAACGGCACAGAAAATTATCTGTTAGAAACTAATTATTAAACAATTTGGCCCACTTGACATTGGGAGACAACTTATTGAGCATACCTGACAAGCATTGCAATACAACAATTATAGTAGGTCCTGCTTTTTTGTTTTCTCTTGAAGTTTCTTGAGAAAGTTTTTATATTTTTTAATAGAGGCATGTTTTATTTATTTATTTATTTGTTTGTTTGTTTTATACATGCACTGGGTACAGTCAGAAGCGCGGGAGGGTGAGAGAATTCACCAGAGCCAGAGCGGGGAGCAGAGCAAGCAGAAGGACCGAAGTACACTGCTGAGGGGAGCAGCGGGCGGCAGGAGAGGTCTGCGCGCCATGTGGGACCCTCCTCTGGTGGCCGGGGAGCAGCCGGGGATCGAACCGGTGCCGCAGAGGCTGCGGGCAGCTTTGCAACCCAGCGCTCAACTGCTGCGCCACCAGGGAGGCCCTTGGGAAAGTTTTTAAATGAAGCTATTTGAGTTAAGGAATTTCTAGGTAGAAAATGTTCTGATAGCTGAACAGCAGCTGGTCTCCGGCTGAAGGCCATGTGAATAGAATAGTCTTTTGATGCTTAGGCTTTAGCTGATAGGGATGCACTGGCGGCTATCCACTGTTTTAAATAATTGTCTAGATGAAAAAATAAGTTTTAGTGTTAGGTCTGGTTTTTTATCTATTAACCTTGAAGGCTACCGTCTAGCTGAGACCTGTAGGAGCCAGTAGTCTATGGGAACATAATACACTAATTGTTTTTGCTTTACACATGATAATGTATTTTTATTATTATTATTACTAATAATGAATAAATAAAGACCTGCTGAGTCTCTCGGAAGAAGATACTAGCAGCTCACCAAGTGTCAGTGTCTCTTCATTCTACCTCATCCCCTTCCCCTTAGCCCTTCCGTTTTCGCCAACGCTGTCTCATCCTTTCAGGAACCCCTGACACGACATTTTGTCGGAGGCTGGTCCCCAGCATACAAGAAAGAAAAAATCAAAATCAACAAACAACTATGAACCAGAGACACACTATGGGGGGGGGGGCGGGGAAAGGAGGGATTGGGGTCGAAATAAGGGGGTTGCAATTTGCATGGGGAATGTAAAAATAAAATTTAAAAAAATTAAAAAAGGAATATAAAATATAGTTACCAACTTCGATCCCTCCCTCATCTTCTGCCAAGTTAACAAAAAAGATAAGCAAAATTAAAAAAAAAAATACACAAGTAAATCAACAAATATGCCTGAGAAGCAAAGAAACTGTGAACACAAAATGTATCATCTGAAAGGGAAGAAGAGAAGTTCAGGCCTATAAAGGACACAAAACTCTATAACCTAAAAGAAAAGGATTTTGGGAATAAAGATGATTTTAAAACTGCAAGTGAAATTCTAGAAGGACAAAATATACAGGCAGATACACAAACTGAAAAAGGAGATTTGGGGACAAAAAAAACTTCATTAAAGAGATTGCAGAGATTAAATAAATACTAAATGTAAGGGGAAAAAATTATGAAAAGATAATGTTTACTTAAGTTGGCATAATTTGCAGCATTTCAGAAGTTAAAGATATAAATTCACAAATGGCCAGAATGGAAGAAGAGATATAAGATAAAGGAGAAATGAAAAAATTCCTAAGGTTGCCTTGAGACCATCCATGCTGAGGGACACAAAAGTCATGGAGCAGGTTTACAAAGCAAGACTCTGATGGTCAACGAGCAGCCCTCTTGCTATTTATTAGCAGAGGAGACAAAGGATAATAATTTAAGGGGAACCAGAGAGGACATGTTGACCCCATATAAGTAACTGGAAGTGTCCTGCTGACCATACATACAAAGAGGGCTTCCTGTGTAAATAGCAGTATGTACTTTTTGTAACATCTGAGCTATTCCTGGACCACCTCAGACCATGATCACACAACCACATTAGTGGCTACCTAGGCTTGCCTCATGATGCAGGCCATTGTCTTAGGGCAGTCATGCAGGAATGCTTCTTCCAAACCCTACACATACAAGTTTATAGAGAAGCCAAACTCTATGAGCCCATTATAAAGTAGTAAGACAAGTGGTTTAGTGGAGGATAAGTGGAACATGTGCACATATGGATAAGTAAAAAATGTAACCCCAGCATTAAAATAATAATTGAAACAAATTAATTAAAAAACACAAAAACAGAAAGTACAAAAACAAATTATAAAAAGAAACTTAACAAAAATCTGAGAGCTGAAATAACAGTAACTAAACTGAAAAATTCAACTACTCACAGTTGAATGATCAGAAGAATGAACATGCTCAAAGACAGGTTACTTGAAATTATTCAGTCAGAAGTGCAAGCAGCAAAAGAATGAATAAGAGTGTACAAAGTCCATGGAAACTGAATTACATAATCAAACCAAAATACACATTATGGAGTCTCATAATAAGAAAGAAGAGGGGCCTCCCCTGGTGGTGCAGGTGGTTGAGCGCCACGCTGTGAAGCTGTCCACTGTCTCTGCAGCACCAGTTCTATTCCAGCCGGCCAGCGAGGGCCCCATATGGCGCAGCAGACCTCCCCTGTCTCGTCCGCTGCTCCCCTCAGCAGTGTATTTCGTCAGTCTGCCTGTACTGTTCCCCTCTCTGTCTCTGGTGAATCTTCTCACCCTCCCACGCATCTGGCCTATACCCTGGTTCTTGTATAAATCAATCAATCAATCAATCTTTAAAAAAAAGAAAGAAGAATGGACAAGAGAAAACTTATTTAAACAAATAAAACTCAATGTTCCCAAATTTAGGGGGGGAAATGAATATCCAAATACCTCTAGTTCAAGAGAGACTACACTGAAACACATTATAATTAAATTGTAAAAATTCAAAGAAAAAGAGATCATTGTGGGAAATAAAAAATGAGAAAAGTGATCCATCAGATATAAAGGACTATCCATAAGACTATCAGTAAACTTCTCATCAAAAAAACATAACAAACTAGAAGGGGTGAGAAAGATACTAACTTCTGAAAGAAAAACTGTACAAACCAAGAATCTATACATGGAAAAGGTATCCTTAAGTAATGAAGGCAAAAAACAAGAAAAAAGGAAACACTTTAAAACTCATATTACAAAGTCACTCATTCTCATATGAAAATCAATAGACACTGCAACAAAATAAAACTACATATCAATATACATGAAAAAAATCCTCAAGAAAGTACTAGCAAACTAAGTCAAACAGTCTATTAAAGGGATCATGTACCATAAACAAACAGAATTTATATTAGAAGTGAAAGTATGGTTCAAAATATGCAAAACAATTAACATAAAACCAAATTAAGAGAATAAAAGGAAAAATAATATAACCATATCAATATATGCATAAAAACATTTTGCAATATTAAATACACATTCATGATACAAACTTATTAAACTAGGAATAGAAAAAATTTATCTCAACATAATAAATGTCATCTGTGAAAAGTGCACAGCTAACATCATCACCTAAGATCAGTCAAAAAAAGAAAAACCTCATATCATTTACTATAACATGGATGTAATTGGAAAGGATTTTCTTAGGTGAAGTGAGCCAGAAGGAAGAAGATTAAATACTGGATGGTTTCACTTATATGGGAACATAGGAAAACCAAACAAAGGATCATACAGAAACAAATTTTTAAAACTGATGCTTGAGAGATCTGAAGCATCCAGGAGAAGAGGGGAGTGGGAGGGAAAAATGGGTGTGAAGAAATGGGTTGAGGAGGAGAGCACAGTGGAATATGGTGAAGAATTTTTGGTGGTGGGAAAAATTATGGATTTTTTGGTGGTGGGAAAATTATGGTGACCACACCTAAGGGGAAAATAAAACCTACATGGTAAGAAAACAACAAAGATGTAAAATAATGGTAATCATTAATAAAAAAGTAGAAAAAAATCTTTAAATTTCTATGGGGATGGGGCTCCCTGGTGGCCTAAAGGTTAAGTCTCAGTGCTGTCATCACTGTGGCCTAAGTTCAAACCCCAGCCAGGGAACTGACCCACATATGATGCAGCAGACCACTCCTGTCTTACCAGCTGCTCCCCTCAGCAGTGTATATCAGCAAATACACCTGCCCTGCTCCCATCTGTATCTGATGAATCCTTTAACCCCTGCACCTCTGGCCTACACTCCAGTTTTTCTATGTAAAAATAAATAAAATTTAAAAAAAATTATAGGAACACAAAAACCTTGAAGAGCCAAAGCCATACTGATGTTTCTCACAATTCCTATTTTCAGATTAGATCACAAAGTTACAGTAAATTAAAAATCCTCAATAAAATTTTACCAAATTAAATCCAACAATCCATGAAATTATTACACACCATGACTATGTGTAGTAGAGACTGCTATTGCCTTCAGCAAAAGAAATGAGCTGAAACAATATATCAGTTCAGCAAAGTGTCAGGTTATAAAATCAATACACAAAAGTCCCTCCCACATGCAAACGATACACTAGAGGAAGAAGAAGAAATGAAGGAAATGATCCCATTTACAATCAATCACACAATACCTAGGAATACACCTAATAAAGGTAAAGGGAGGGCCTATGAAAAGAAAATTATGCAACTGTCAAAAGAAATAGAAGACACAAAGAAATGAAAAAATATTCCTTACCCACAGATTGAAGAATCAACATTGTCAAAATGGCCTCCCTGTCCAAAGCAATATGCACATTCATACAATTCCCATTGAAATTTCAAAGGCATCCTTCAAAGGGATAGAACAAACATACTGAAATTCATATATTTGGAACCACAAAACTCCCCAAATAGCCAAAATAATCCTGACAAAATGTTTAGAGGTATTACCCATCCAGACCTCAAACTATATTTAAAGTCATAATAATTAAAACAACATGGTACTGGACCAAATGAGGCACATGGACCAATGGAATAGAATTGGAAACCCAGAAATAAAGCCATACATAAATGGATCATTAATCTATGACAAATGGTGAAGACTGTAATCTGGAACAAAGAAAGCTTCTTCAATAATGGTGTGGGAAAATTGGACTGCCACATGCAAAAGAATGAACTAGATTACTATCTCACACAACACTAAAGATCAAATCAAAATGGATAAAATACTTAGATGTAAGATCTGAGCCTTTCAGGTCTAAACCTAACATAATTAAAACAGAGAAGAAAATATGGGGAAAACACTTGATGTCATAAGCTTCAATGATATCTTTGTGTGTTCATTTCCAGCAGCAAGGAAAACTAAAGAGCATAAAAACAGAATTATAACAAATTAAGAAGCTTCTGCACAGTGAAAGAAAGTATAACTCAATGGGAGAAAATATTTATATGTCATACATCTAGCAGGGGACTATTATCATATATCTACAAAGAACTCATAAAACTCAACAAGAAGAAAACAAATAATTCAATCAAAAAATAGGTATAACAGGGCCTCCCCTGGTGGTGCAGGTGGTTGAGTGCCGTGCTGTGAATCTGTCCGCAGCCTGCAGCACCGGTTTGATCCCGGCTGGCTGGTGAGGGTCTCACATGGCAGCAGACCTCTCCTGTCGTGCCTGCTGCTCCCCTCGGCAGTATATTTCATCAGTCTGCCTGTTCCATTCCCTGTTCTCTCTCTCTGGTGAATCCTCTCACCCTCCCATGCATCTGGCCTGTACCCCGGTTCTTGTATAAAATAAATAAATAAATCTTAAAAAAAATAGGTAGAACAGATAGGCACTTCTCCAAAGAAGACATATAAATGACTATCAGGTACATGAAAAAATGTTCATTGCCATATATCATCAGGAAAATGCTAATCAAAACCATAATGAGATGCCACCTTATTCCTGTGATGGACTATATAAAAAATAAGTGCTAGCAAGGATGTGGAGAAATAAACCCTTTTATGATATTGATAGGCATATACACTTGTCCAGCCTCTATGGAATCTATATGTGATATGGTAACTATGTAAAATTAAGACATTCAAAAATAAATAAATAAATAAGTTATCATATGATCAGCCTCCTATTTCTGGGTACTTATACAAAAGAATAGATATCAGGTTTTTAAAGAAATATATACACCCACTTGATCTTGGAAATGTCCCACCTGCCTTGAATATGGATTACACATGGTGATTTGCCCCCAAAGATCAGGAGGAGAAATTAAGCTTACATTAGAGAAACCTGGTCACACTATCTCAGCCAAATGATCAAGGTTGACATCATCAGTGATGAGCCACATATCTCTAATGTGATATTGCGGCAGCCTCTGCCGCTGAACGCCAGTGAACTTCCTGGAAAGGGGGAGGCTTTCACTCAGACACATAGTACATCTGAGTGAATAAGACCCCCTTCCCCTGTGCACTGGACTAGACAGTCAATGACGGGTAAGATCAGGGGCAGACTAAAGAAGGCACTGGCTAGCCGCATGTCTGCAACTCCTGACGACCTAAGACAGGCGCAGTCCCCTAGAGGCTTCATTATGATAATCTTTGGCGATCAAATCAGACAAATGGCTAAAGGCCTGTAAACCTAATGCAGGCACTAAGCCCGCAGTAAAAAACCCCTTCTTTTAGCTGAGAACATGGCTGCTGCCTGATGGAGTCACCAACAAAGCGGTTTTAACTATTAACCAGTTGGTCATTGTTCCTGAAATAGAAACAACTTAGCAACCTGTCTGTAATTATACTATTTTCTTACCTACTTTACCTTTTCTTTATATGTGTAAAATCAGCTTCAGGAAATGCATGATAAAAAAAATAGTGTGTGGTAAAAGTAGTTTCGGAATAATCATAATGCTTCTCAAATGAGTCAATACCACAAAAATTAAATGTTTACGTAGAGAATACATTGTTCGTGATCACTAAAAGTAAAATGTAGCAGTAGTTAAATATTAATGCTTTCTGATAATTGTGGTTTTGGGAACAAAACAAGAAAAGCTATCTTAAAGAATGCTGCTCTGTGTAAGCAAAAATAATTGTGTAGATTTAGATTCCTGTAATCAGAACCTTGCGATTGTTTAGCGTTCCATGCTATGGAACATCGATCACATGTACCTGAATGATAAAGTAAATGTCTTTTATATGACTAAACATCTCATGCTGAGAAAAAATTAACTTGTATGAAATCATCCATTGTTAAAAAAGGTATAAAAGTGTATGATAATTTTGAGCACATTACATTCAGATCTTCACTCTTGAAGTGTGTCTGTCTGTCATTTATGCGCCGAATCCTTGACTATCCTGCATGAGTTTCACATCCCTGGGATGGCCTTGCCAGTCTACTGCTGTGCTGGTCTGCAGCATGATATGATAATGGCACTTCTGCAATCATACTCCCCAAAAACTATAATCTCAGTCTAACAATGAGAAAAACATCAGAAAAACACTAGTTGAAGGATATTCTACAAAATGCCTCATCAGCACTCCTGGAAACTGCCAAGGCCGTTAAAAACAAAGCATGAATAAGTGCTCACAACCCAGAGAAGTCTATATTTGATGGCCAAATATAATATATATAGGATCCTGAGAGAGGAAAAAGAAATTAGGTAAAAAATAGTGAGTGAAATCTTAATAACATATAAAGCTAATAGTAATATACTGTGGTTTTTACTTGTACTAGTAAAACAATATTGATTCCATAGTAATGTAAAGTGCTAACAACAGGCAAAACTATGTGAGGTTTATATTGAAACTCATTTTGTAATTTCTCTAAATCTATGATGATTCCAAAAATAAGCTTATTTAAAAGTCATTTTTCTTCTTAGATTTTTTTATGGCATTAACTTGGGTTTATAATACTTTATATGATTCAGAGGTATAGGATAATACCACTTCAGATGTATGTTATACCACACCTACCACCAAGGCATCACAGCCCTGGTACATCTAGTTTGATGTATCAGTTGAATTTTATTTTGAATCAGGAGTCTGGATCAATATTTAGGAAGAAAACATTCAAGAAAGTGACATAGGATATGGTGGTCAAAAGTATTAGATTGAAACTCAGATATAATCATTATTGGCAAAAACTGTGAGGGTTGGGGTGGTGAAAAGAGAGGGGATAAATTAGGTTGTAGAAACAATTTTCTCTAAATACAAATGTTCTTAGACATCTTTTAATTATCCAAAGTCCTAACTTCACTAAAGTGAAAGGAAAAAGTTATTTTAATTCCCTTTTTAAAATCCCATAATGTCTATTTATCATGTATGTTTCTCCCTTAAGTTGGGGTTTATACTGTGGGTGCAATAATTACATTCCCTGATCATACCCCCATCCACCTAGGCTGAATGCACATTTTAGACCTCCTTCTTTATTCCACCATCATATCCTTCCATCCCCACATCTTCTATATTCATAAAACATTCTGGATGAATTTTCCCATAAAACCCATATCATTTGGGCCTCCCTGGGGATGCAAGGGGTTAAGACACAGCCTATGAAGCTATCTGCAGCCACTGCAGCCCGAGTACAATCCCCGGGCAGGAAGATACCCACATGGCGCAGCAGAACTCTCCTGACTCACCCACCACTTCCCTCAGCAGTCAGGCTGCCTGTTCATTTCCCCTCTCTGTCTCTGGTGAATCCTCTCACCACCCCCACCTCTGGCCTGTACCCCAACTCTTGTATGCATTAATAAATAAATCTTTTTTTTAAATCCATGTCATTTGCTCTGCTTTAAACTTATGTACAACTTCCCATGTTTAAATTTTCCTTATTCCTGTTTTCATTTATTTCTACTTATTCCTCAAAACACACTCAGATGTTATTTGTCCTATAAAACCATCCATTAATGATCCACCAACACTCCATCTAAACAAGTCAATCCATACTTCCATATACTGCTGATGAAATATCTATATTTTAATTTTTCCACTTTGAATTCTCAGCAAACATAGCATTTGTTAATTTTAATGATATTTAATTTAATTATCAGTGTTAAATCACACAGAAAATATCTGATAAAAAAGAGGAAAAGTGATCACTCTCCCAGACTTTAAGCTACACTATAAAGTTATAGGAATCAAAATATTGTTATACTGGAACAAAAACAGATACACACAGAGCAATAGATGAGAATTGAGAGCCTATAAATAAGCCCAAAAATCTATGAATAGTTGAATCATGACAAAAGAACCAAGAGTATACAATGGAGAAAGGATAATCTTTTCAAAAAATAGTGGTGGGAAACAGGCAAAAAAGTGAAACAAGATTACCATAACACACACACACAAACACAAATATCAAAATAGATTAAAGACATATATATAAACCTGAAATCATTAAATACATTGAAGAAAAAATAGGTAATAACTCCATGATAACAGTTTCAGAGATGTATTTGTGGACTCATCTCCATGGCAAGAGAACCAAAGGCAATATATACAAATTAGACTTTATCAAACTAAAACTTTCTGCACACTGAAAGAAACTACTAGTAAAATAAAAAAGAAAACCAGCTGAATGGGATAAAATATTTGTACATCATACATCTATAAGAGGCTAATATCCAAGATCTACAAAGAACTCATACATATCAACAAAAAGAAAACAATTAACCCAATCAAAAAAATGGGAAGAAGGGGTAAATAGATATGTCTCCAAAGAATACATACGGTTAATCAATGACATGAAAAATTTCTTATTATCACATCATCTGGGAAATGCAAATCAAAAACCACAATGAGTTTTTGCTGGAGACCAGCTCCAGCTAGAAGTCATGTCAGGGATCTCAGAAAGGAGAGGACAGCGTCGGTGAAGTTTTTTCTGAGGGCTGAGGGGAAGTGGAGTGAGGTAGAAGTGAGGTAGACACAGACACTCTCTCTGGTGCAAGTATCTCCTGCTGAGGGTCTCAGCGGGTCTTTATTTATACTTTAAGGCAGATGGTGAGATTACATTAGCATAAGCATCAAAGCAGAACAGAGATAATCATTACATATTTTCTCATGAATATACAAAGACCCTCTTGATCTCATACTACAAAAGGACACTTTTTTAATCTGATTAAGAAAATCAACAGGGACAATTACTCTCCTAGGTACAACTCATTTTCTAGCAATAATCAATTGTCTAAGACAGTACAATGTTCAGTAACAATCAATCATCCTGTCAAGCCTTCCTAATTTTGGAGTGGACATGAAAGTCCATTGTTATGCTATATTACTAAAATCAACCCATTCTCTAGCACTAGATTAATGTAGCCTATTATTAATTACTTCAAAGTGATCTAAAGTAACTCATCAATACTGTTTAGTTCTACAGATATCTAACTTGTAACTAGAAATACCTAACCGCCACACAACCTGTGAACTGTTAACTTTTCTCATACACCAGAAGATGTACTGTTGCTGCAAACAGGTACTCCCCAGGTTAGGCTATGGTTTCCAAGCACAGCTGGTTCAGGGCAGCTGTTCTCCATAGTTCTCAGGGCCAAAACATTTCTTTCCTAACTATACCTTTAACAATTTTTACTTCTTGGTAAGAACAATGAGCCAATTATCACCTGGGTCCAAATTAGGTTTTCACAGGCCAATTTATAACTAACTTACGTTGGCATTAACCAAGAACAAAGAGGAGAGCATTAGCAGGCATTGCCATGGAGACTCCCTAGTTCAGATCTTCTTTGGGAAGTACAAGAACTCCCTTCTTCTCGTAAGTACAACATTCCCTCTTCAGGGGAGCACAGGAACTCCCCTCTTCTCGGGAGTCTCCCCACAATGCCCGGACCATGTCAAGAGACAGCATGGGAGGTGCAGCCTTCTTCAAGTTATTACCTCATTCTTGTGAGAATTGCCCATACTAAACCACCAGGATCAGGAAGAGATGATGATGATATGGAGAAAAAGTAAGACTTGTACACTGTTGAGGCAATGCAGATTGCTTTAACCCCTATGGAAAACACTACAGAGGCTTCTCAATATATTATAAACAAATCTACCATATGATCCAGCAATTCCATTCCCAAATATCTACTCAAAGAAAGGAAAAACACACATGGTGTTTTGTAGGGGGTGGAGACAACTGAGTACACATGATTTCTCACCAAAATCTCTTTCAGAACTTCAACACTTTCTTTTGCTTTCTTCCTTTCTAATACCATTTCATTTTACCCCTCCTACTTTAAATTATCTTAAGGACCTTCAGAATATCCATCTTCAATACATTTTTTTTCAAACACACATATCTCACCTCACTTGCATTTTCTAGAATTAGCAAAACCTTAGTTTTATAAGGAAATATAACATGATCTAAACAATGATGAAAAACAGAAATTTAAGATAGATATCCATTGTAGCTTTTCGTTCCTGTACCCAGTGATTTATTTATTTATTCATTCATTCATTCATTCATTTATACAAGCACTGGGTACAGTCAGAAGCTTGGGAGGGTGAGAGAATTCACCAGAGCCAAAGCAGAAAGCACTACAAGCAGAGTGACGAAGTACACCGCTGAGGGGAGCAGCAGGCGGCAGGAGAGGTCTGCTCACCATGTAGGACCCTGACCCGGTGGCCGGGGATTGAACCGGTGCTGCAGAGACTGTGGGCAGCTTTGCAACCCTGCGCTCAACCGCTGCGCACCCAGGAGGCCCGTACCAGTGATTTAATTGGCAGAGAACGGTGTCCAAAGCCTGCATCCGTTGGGTGATATTAATGTTTCCAATTTGGCTAATGGCTACCCTGTAGGGTTTGCATTAGGAGAGGAGGTAGGGTGGGTGGTTGTTTGTAGAAGATTTTTATTTTTATTTTTATTTATTTATTTATTTATTTTTTGGTAGAAGATTTTTAAAAGGGGAAATTCCAGCTGGGCTGACACTGTGTAAGAATCTCAAGCCAGAGAGACGTCATCAATATGGCGGCCAGGAAATGCTGTGAGTAAGACTGCCCATAAAAAAAAAAGCTAATAGGGAGGAAAAGCACCAGGTCCCAGTGAGAACTGGGACACGGAAGATAAACGGGCAACTCTGGAAAACTACCCAAAGAAGAAAGTTGCCATAGAAGAGGATCAGAAGGGAGGAAAGCTCAGAACCCTGCTACCCTCCACCACCCACAAAGTTGGCACTCTCCGACCAACTGAAAGGAGGAAAAAACAAAAAAACTAAAACAACCAACAAGAACAAACTACACATCAAGAAGGACTGTGAGTGGAAAGGAACTATTTCAGCCACCAGACTCTGTGAACTGGAACTGTGGAGAACCCTGCAGGATTCGCCACGGAGGTGAGCAAACGGCTCTCGGTGCCACTGGAGAAAAACAGACTCCCGGAGACCTACACACAGCCTACAGGCCAGCCAGTAAGCTTGTGCGGAAAAGTGGCGTGCTTGAAAAGCATACACGGATGGCAGCTGCCCAGGTCCCCGTGCCTGCAAACTAGGCTGAGTAATCAGAAACCAGGTGCCGGGACCCAGGAGCGAGGTACAAAAGGCGCCATTCCTGCATACACTCAACAGGGCTACAGCCCACATCCTGGACCTGAGAGCTTTGGACTGAGACCTGGGGCACGAAATTCAGGGTGTGGGATCCCCACGATGGTGGGGCACAAGGCAAACACAGCACCCCCATGTCGTTGAGGTTCTCTAGGCCATTCCCACTCTGTTCCCCCAGACCCACGGGCTTAAAAACAGTTCCCGAAGGACACTAGGAAAGATCTCTGGCGCCACCTAGTGACCAGAAAAAAAACACCAACATCCTATAGATGGAAACCTGGGATCACAAAAACACCCTCAGGCACAGAGAGAGGGTGGACCACGCAAACAGGGGTAAGAGGGAAATAGGCGTGGAGCAAGAACCCATGAGGGAACTGAGAGCTAGGCACAGGATCCGGGGCATGGGACGCGCCATAGCAGCGGGCACTGTACAGGGTGACAGCCAGCGTTTTGGATCTGATAGCCCTGGAACTGAGACCTAGAGTGCAGACTTCAGGGCAGGATCCATACAGCTGCCTGCACAACACCTGGTGAACACAGGGCAGACACAGCACCTGGCTTGAATAAGAGCCCCTGTGTTGAGGTGCTCCCCTGCGCCCCCTCTCCGCTATTCAGAGAACCACTAGGAAAAAGCACAGGTCAGCAAGTACAGGTCTCTGGCACCACCTTGTGACCAGAACTAAATCACAAACTAGCTGATTCCCTGTTGAAACTGAGTAAATACAGAGGGAGGGAACTGTAAGGGACAGAGCCCAGTAACACAGCATCAACACCCTGGAGGAATTTTGGCCTACCAGTGCTGGTCTCAGTCTGGTAAACAGTTTCCAACACCCCTAAAGGAGCACTCCAAAGTGATGCCCACCAACATCAGTGGCACAATGTCCCAATGCATAGAACTAATTAGAAAGCAAACAACAGGGAGAAGAAAAAATATAAATAACCAAGCAAGCCAGTAGGAGGACACACCACAAAAAGAAACAGTCACCAGAGCTCAACAATGACGTGGAAGAACTTCTCAGCCTATCAGATAGAGAATTAATAATCATCCTGATTGAAAAGCAGAAAGAAAATGAAAAGGAAAAAAAAAAAACGAGTTGAGACAAATAATCACTGAACAGAAGAATGAAACTGAGACCTTAAGAAAGGAAAGAAAAGTAACTCAGTAATCTTTTTATCAAAAGATTACTAGAAGAGATAAAGAACTCTGGGAAAAGCAATGAAAACAGGATAGATGAAATGGAAGAAAGGATCAGCACTATAGAAGATACAGAAATAAAAAGAGTGAAAAGAGAAAAGGAGAGAGAAGTGCAAATGAAGCCATATGAGGAGACTCTTAGACAATTATCAGACTCCATGAAGAGAGGAAATGAAGTTATAGGCATTCCAGAAGATGAGGAGAGAAACAAAGGAACTGAGAAATTATTTAAGGAGATAATTGAAGAAAACTTCCCAAGCATGGTAAAGGAGATGAATATAGACATACAGGAAGCGAGAAGAACCCCCAATTATCATAATGAAAATAAAGCTACGGCAAGACAACTAATAGTAAAGCTTGCAAGAGTCCAAGACAAGGAAAAATTAATGAAACTGGCAAGGGGGAAGAAACAGATTACTTATAAGGGAAAACCAATCAGGTTAACTTCTGACTTCTCCGAAGAAACATTATGAGCAAGAAGAGAATGGAGTAACATATTCAGCAAACTTCAAGTCAGCAAATGCCAATGAAGAATACTTTACCCTGAAAAGCTCTCCTTCCTCTGTGAAGAAAAAATATGGACCTTCTCAGACAAACAGAAACTCCAGAAATTCATTACAACTAAACCCCCACTCCAAAAAATTCTACAAGAAGTCCTAAAGCCAAAACCAACAGAGGAATGAACAAGAAGAACAGAATAAAGCAAGGAATAGAATCACAAAAAAGACAAACAAAATGGCAAACACAGATGCCAACATATCAATATTAACTCTAAACATAAATGGATTAAACTCATCAGTAAAAAGATACAGTAGCAGACTGGATTAAAAAACAAAATCCAACCTTTTGCTGTCTCCAGGAGACACATTTAACCACAAAAGATAAACACAGACTGAAAGTAAAAGGGTGGATAACAATCCTACAAGCAGATGGACCAAAAAAGAAGGCAGGAACAGCCATACTTATATCAGATGAAACAGACTTCAAATTAAAAAAAGTAAAAAGAGGGCCTCCCCGGTAGCGCAGTGGTTGAGCGCTGGGTTGCAAAGCTGCCCGCAGCCTCAGCAGCACTGGTTTGATCCCCGGCTGCTCCCCGGCCACCGGAGGAGGGTCCCACATGGCACGCAGATCTCTCCTGTTGCCTGCTGCTCTGCTCAGCAGTGTACTTGTCAGTCCGCTTGCTCTGCTCTCCACTCTGACTCTGGTGAATTCTCTCACCCTCTGGCGCTTCTGACTGTACCCAGTGCTCGTGTAAATAAATAAATAAATAAATCTTTAAAAAAAAAAGTAAAAACAGACATAGATGGACACTACATTATGATCAAGGGGATAATACATCAAGAAGCTATAACACTCATCAACATATACTCACCAAATGAAGGGGCAACAAAATATATTAGACAATTATTATCATCTCTGAAAACAGATATTAAAGAAAATACATATATAGTGGGAGACTTCAATACCCCATTCTCACCAATGGACAGGTCAACGAGACAAAAAATAAACAAAGACCCTAGAGCCCTAAATAAAAAATAGAACTCATGGACTTAACAGACGTCTATAGGACACTGCACCCAAAAAAATCTGAGTACACATTTTTCTTAAGTGAGCTTGGATCATTCTCCAGAATCGATCACATACTGGGCCACAAGACAAACATCAACAGATACATGAAAATCAAAATCATTCCAACTATCTTCTACGATCATAAAGGCATCAAGCTAGAAATAAATAATGAAAGAAAACAAGGAACCTTCCCACTTTATGGAGATTGAAATCCACACTGCTGGAAGACCACTGGACTAATGAGGAGATCAAAGAAGAAATTAAAAAATACTTTGAGTTGAATGACAGGAGGACACCACTTTTCAGAATGTATGAGATGCAACAAAAGCAGTAATAAGAGGAAAATATATAGTAATACAGGCTCACATCAACAAACAAAAAAAAACTCAAAGAACCAACCTAACTGGACGTCTCAAAGAACTAGAAAAAGAACAACAGAAAAACCCTAAAGCCAATAGAAGAAAAGAAATAATAAAAAATCAAAGCAGAAATATGAATTAGAAATTAAAAAAAAATCCAAAAGATCAATGAAACCAAAAGTTGGTTCTTTGAAAAAATTAGACAAACCTCTAGCAAGGCTCACAAAGAAAAAATGGGAGAAAACACATATAAATAGGATTATAAATGAAAGAAGAGAAATCACAACAGATTCAGTAGAAATCAAAAGAATAATCAGAGATTATTATGAACACTTTTATGCAAACAAATTTAACAACCTAGAAGAGATGGATAAATTCCTAGAACAATGTAATCATCCAAAGCTGGACAAAGAAGAAATAGAACAACTAAACAGACCAATTACAAGCAGTGAAATTGAAGCAGTAATCAAAGCACTCCCCAAAAACAAAAGCCCAGGCCCGACGGCTTCACAAATGAATTCTAGCAAACATTCAGCAGTGAATTAGTGCCTATCCTAAACAATCTTTTTCAAAAAATTGAAAAAGAAGGAATACTACCAAATACGTTCTACAAAGCCAACATTACACTAATACCGAAACCCAACAAAGACAGCACAAAAAAGAAAATTACAGGCCAATCTCCCTAATGAACACTGAAGCGAAAATCCTCAACAAAATCCTTGCCAACAGAATCCAACAATGCATCCATAAGATAATTCACCATGACCAAGTAGGTTTATTTGCGGGACACAAGGATGGTTCAACATCCAAAAATCAATCAATGTAATCCAACACATCAACAAAAAGAAATATAAAAACCATATGATAATATCCATAGATGCTGAGAAAGCATTTGACAAAGTACAACGCCCATTTATGATAAAGGTCCTTGAAATTCTCGGGATACAAGGAACATACCTCAACATCATAAAGGCCATCTAAGACAAGCCCACAGCCAGTATCATTCTCAATGGTGAAAAGCTGAAAGCATTCCCATTAAGATCTGGAACACGACAAGGATGTCCACTCTCACTGCTTTTCAATAAAATACTGGAAGTCCTAGCCAGGGCAATAAGACAAGAGAAAGACATACAAGGAATCCAAATAGGCAAGGAAGAAGTCAAACTATCACTATTTGCAGATTATATGATAATATACATAGAGAACCCCAAAAACTCTACAGAAAAACTAATTATACTCATCAATCAGTTTAGTAAAGTGGCAGGATACAAAATCAGCATGCAAAAGTCAGTAGCCTTCCTATACACAAACAATAAATCTGAAGAAGAAATCAAGAAAACCATTCCTTTTATTATTGAAACAAAAAAATCAAATACTTGGGAATAAACCTAACAAAAGAAGTAAAGGACCTATACAAAGAAAATTATAAAACAATGTTAAAAGAAATAGAAGTAGACACAAAGAAATGGAAAGACATCACCTGCTCATGGATCGGAAGAATTAACATTATCAAAATGGCTATCCTACCAAAAGCAATATACAGATTCAATGCTATTCCAATTAAAATTTCAATGTCATTCTTCAAAGAAATAGAAAAAATATTGATGAAATTCATATGGAGCCACCAAAAACCCCGAATAGCCAAAACTCTCCTGAAAAAAAAAAGGAGGATATGGAGGCATCACTTGCCCAGATTTCAAACTATATTACAAAGCCATAATAATCAAAACTGCATGGTATTGGAAACAGAACAGACATGTGAACCAATGGAACCGAATAGAAAACCCAGAAATAAACCCACAGATCTATGGTCAACTAATCTTTGACAAAGGAGCAAAGAATATGCACTGGATCAAAGAAAGTTTGTTCAATAAATGATGCTGGGAAAACTGCAAAAGAATGAAGTTTGACTACTACCTCACACCATGCACAAAAACCATCTCAAAATGGATTAAAGAACTAGAATAAGACCTGACCATAAAATATATAGAAGGAAATATAGCGAAACAGTACATGACATGCACCTCAAAAACATCTTTACAGACACATCACCCAAAGCAGTGATTGTGAAGGCAAAGATAAACAGCTGGGACTACATCAAATTAACGAGCTTCTGCACAGCAAAAGAGACAATAACAAAAACAAAGAGAAACCCCACCGACTGGGAGAACATTTTTGCACCCAACACTAGTGATAAAGAACTGATCACAAAAATCTGCAAAGAGCTGATGAGACTCAACAACAACAAAGAAAATAATCCAGTCAAAAAATGGGCAGAAGAGCTAAAAAAGAAATTTCTCTGAAGAGGAAATACAAATGGCCACCAGGCATATGAAAAAATGTTCAATGTCACTCGCAACCCGGGAAATGCAATTCAAAACTACAATGAGATACCATCTCACACCAGTGAGAATGGCACATATTAAAAAAACTAGCAACAACAAATGTTGGTTAGGATGTGGAGAAAAAGGAACTCTCCTGCACTGTTGGTGTAGTGCCAACTGGTCCAACCACTATGGAGAGCTGTGTGGAGATTTCTGGACCTACTAAACATAGAGCTTCCATATAATCCAGCAATTCCACTCCTAGGTATTTACCCAAAGGACACAGAAACATCAATTCCAAAGAACACCTGCACCCCTATGTTTATAGCAGCACTGTTTACAATAGCTAAGCTTTGGAAACAGCCCAGATGCCCAAAAATAGATGACTGGATCAAGAAGATGTGGTACATATACACCACGAATATTACTCAGCATTCAAAAAAGTTAAACACATGCAATTTGCAGCAACATGGATGGCGCTGGAAGGGATCATGCTCAGCGAAATAAGCCAGAAAGAAAGAGATAAATACCAGATGGTCCCTCATAACAGGAATCTAGAAAACCTAAATATGGACCAGGAAAAAGAATAACTATAGGAAAGAAAAAAATCGAAATCAACAAACAACTATGAACCAGAGACACTCTTTGGGGAGGGGGGAAGGAGGGATTGGGGTCAAAATCAGGGTTGCAATTGTATGGGGAATATAAAAATAAATTTTAAAAAAAAGAATCCCAAGCCGCAAAAGTTTCCAGGTAACACTGGATCCTAGTTGTGCTCACTGCGGGACTGAGATTGATCATAGCCTAGGGCTTACTGGAGTAGGAAGATGTGCGGATTTTATAGCTGAGCAGGTCTGTGGTGGAGTAGAGCTGGTCTATGAATAAGCTCTGTCCACCTTGGAGAGTCCCGTTTGGATTCTAATATACTGGTCCCCAAGTCTTTCTTAAGGGGAGCTAGAGAGCCTCTCTATCTGCTCCTTGCAATCTACAAGTTTTACCACCTGGTACATAAGAACCAGCGGCTCTGGAGAGTCAGGACTAGCAGGAGACAGCTGAGACTCAGATCCAGAGGGGTCAGTAAATGGGGCTCACTCAAGTGGGATTCCCGGGAGGCCAGTAGAGGAGGACACAAGGGGGGCCTCCAGGGTGCCCAGGCATATGGTTGTGGTTGTTCTTTATCATCAATGGATGAAAAGACAGGTTCCTCAAGTTTTTGTGGGACGGGGGGTTTGAAGAAGTTTTTGTCTTTGCAATAACTTTCATTCCGATTTAAGAGGTTGCAGCTGAGGTTGTAAAACAGAAAGAGGTTGTGGGCCTCCCCTGGTGGTGCAGCGGTTGAGCGCTGGGCTGCGAGGCTGTCTGCAGCCTCTGTAGCACCGGTTCGTTCCCCGGCTGCTGGCGAGGATCCCACCAAAAAAAAAAAAAGAAAGAAAGAGGTTGTACTGCAACTTTTAACCAAGGTGGCTGGGAAAGGACTATTGTAAGCCAGGAGGCTATATAAAGAAATTGGTCTGGGTGACCTGGATTGCCCATGACCACTCTGTAGGTGGTGGTGAGTGGCCACAACCAGGGTAGAGGTATCCCAGACCATGGGGTCGACAGTGAAAGGAAACAGCGGGTAGTCCTGAGAAGGGTTAGGAGATGTTTGGAGCAGTGGAAGGTTGAGAGCAACACTAGGGTCTTGGAACCATGAGAGAGTAGCCCCGAGTTTGGTTAGGAGGTCACAACCCAGGAGTGGTGTGGGGCAAGAAGGCATGACTGGAAAGGGCAGACTAGTGGTCCTGGGCTGAGAAGCAAGGACATCAACACCCATAACCAAAGGGTAAACTTGACCGGAATAGGAGGGGAGGACAAAGAAGATAGCCCTCGTGTCAACCAGAAAGCAGATGGACTTACCTGCTACCTTGACCGTTACACTGGGCTCCTCAAAGGTTATCAGAGTCGATGAGTCCAGGCCTCTTCAGTCCTCAGCTGCCAAACCCAAGATCGCTGGTGGTAGGGTTGCAGGCCCACCACGGCCAGGAATGGAGGGACAGTTACTTTTCCAGTGACCCTGGACCCCACAGATGGGGCAATGTTTGGACCAGTGGCCCTCCAGGCCACACTTGAAGCAGGTTCCTGGCGGCAGTTGGTTGGGGCCCAGGGGGCCCATTGTCCTCTGTCAGGTGGCAGGCGCTGCAGTCGTTGGAGGAGCAGGGCCTGGTGGTCTCAAGGCAGCTACTAGGGCCTGAGCTTGAAGCTCAGCCTTCTGGCGAATACGGAGTTCCTTTTCTTCCTGTCCTGTTACTCCCGGTTGTTAAATACTGTAAAGGCCATATTCAGTAGATCCCAGATAGGGGTTTAGGACCATCCTCAGTCTTATTAAGGTGTTTTCTAATGAAATATAAAGATATAAATTCTGAGATATAAAATGGCTACTATGGTGCCTCTAGGCGAGTTAGGGTCAAGGCGGTATGGCGCTGGAGTGCCTCTGTTAGGCGGCTAAGAAGGGCAGCAGGGTGTTCTGAGGCAGACTGGGTAATCTTCCTGAGCTTATCTTTAGAGGATCAGAGAATGCAGAAGAGGGGTTCGGAGAAGGTGAAGAGTGAGAGGAGTCTCGAGACTTTGAAAGTATGGCAGGTTTTCAGGAGGGAGGGAAGGGGCTGAGTGCAAGAGAAAGATAGCCTGGCCCTAAGGGAATTTCAGGCCACTTTTTCTGCCTACAGCAAAAGTTGTCTAAGTAGGTTAGAATTTGGGGGTCAAAAGATCCCATTTCCGGCCACCTAGAGCCATTGTCCAATTCATATTTGGGCCAGGTCATGGTGCAATAAAAATGAGGTGCTTAGGTCTCATATCTGGCTTTAAAAGTAGAGGGCCAAGGGCCTTCAGGGGCCACCCCAACAGGATGTCTGCCGGAATGTGGGATTGCGTTGATACCATAGAGAGTGTCCCTCTTAGGATCTCAAAACGAGGGTCAGGGAGGGAGGCGGGCGTCCCAGGGTCCCTGGCCCGATCCTCAGGGAATCCAGCGGGAGAGTGAAAGGGGAAGGCGGCATCCCGCTGTCCTCTCTACCTCCAGCAAATAGGACGGGTGGTTCCCCTGAGGAGATGTCTCACCTCAGAGGGAGCCCTAAATGGAAAGTGCAGATCAGGAGGGGATCGTCATCGCTAATTAAAAAGAAGAGACCTCCATGATCCGAGGGACCCTAGAGGAAACAACTCACCCTGGGAGAGTCAAGAGCAAGCGCTGGTGGTCCACAGGCTGGTAGAGTCTTCGTTCTTCACGATTATTTGGCGAAGTGCGGCAGGAAGAGAAGGTGGTGGGCCAACAGGAGGAAGAGGAGGATGGCCCTCCAAGGGAGATGAGAAGAAGAAGTTGTTGAGGCAGAAGTGGCCACATGGACTTGAGCTACCAGGGAAGCCCAATAAGGGACTAGAGCAAGTCCCTGCTCCACTCACATGGTATTAGAGGCAGCGAGGGCCTGTTCTCCCGGAGGGAGGGGTGCCCCGGGTGTGTACCCGCAGCCGTTAAGCCTTAGTGAGCTTAAAGGGGTTCCTGGCTTCCAGTTGCATGGGGAGAGGGAGAGAGTGAATGAGAGGGAGAGCGGAGGGTTCGGGATGGGGAAGGGTCCTCATGCGGGATTGAACCCCGTCCCCGCCAATGCACCAGATGAAAGGTTCGGTGCAGTAGAGAAAAGGAGAGCCAGGCTAAATTTCTCAAAGGAAGGGAAAATTTCCTGCGCCCAAGGCGGACCTCGGGGACCCAAGGTGGGGGTCCATGAAGCCGCACCCATTGTGGGGAGAGATGTCCCTTTTATATAGGGTGAGGAGAAATCAGGCGGGAAAACTGGGTTGGCAGGGGGGAAACAGGTTTAGGCGGAACAAAGTTGTTTTTCGTGGAGCCGAGTTGTTTTTCTCCTGTTTATGGCTTCAGTTTCGGTTTGATGGTATCAGTGGTCCTGGTGTCAGGGCCATTTGTCTCTTTCTATGTGGGCTTCCTCATTCCTGGCCCCTGCATCAACCTTTCACAATTTAAAATATATTTTACATTCTTCTTCACTTTTGTACAATGGGTGAATTGGTGGTGGGAACTTCATGGGGACTACATGTGAGTGGAAAAACACTATTTTAAAGGATATATGCACTCCTATGTTCGTTGTAGCACTATTTACAATAACCAAGTTATGGAAACAACCTAAGAGCCCAAGAGGAGTGGATTAGAAAAAATGAGGTATAGTGGTGAGAGAGTCCTCCACTGTGGCAAACGACTATGGGCAGTTCAGTGGTGGGTTTGATGTGAGGACATGCATCTGAAGAGCTACGATCCTTTGCCTCTGAATCACAAAATTTGGTAGACCAGTATTACCTCAAATAAAAAAAATGAAAAAACTAAATGATGAAAAAAAGTAGTATTAAGACAATGACTAGTAAGAATAAGACCATAAACTAAGAGTAGGGGTCAAAACAATTGAAACAAAACCCTAAAGCTTCCATAATTTAAAACCCCATTGTTAAGATAAGAGAGTGATAAAAGATTAATAATAGTATACTATTGTTGGTATGATGAGTTGGGGATTTCATAAATAAGGAAAATAAATCCATATTCACTGTGGAAATAAGCAACTTCACTGGGGGTGGGGGGAGGGGGCAAGACTTAAATCTTACCTTAAAGAAAAGGGAGAATTTAGTTAAGAAGATAATGGTAATAATAATTCTAGATGGTGGAAACAGATCTGAAGAGTGGGCCCCTCTACTTTCTATTCTTCTTAGAAATATTCTTTCTTTCTCCCTTAGAAAGGAGAAAATAAGAGATGTTAGAAGTAAAAACAAAATTCTAATGTGGACCTCTGAGGAAATAAGTCTTTTTGACTCCAAACAAACAAAAACAACTCAGAGTGTGCAGGAACTATATAGTTCTGAAAAACTAATAATTTCCTAGGGAGAGAATTCCTCTAGGACATTACACCCAGGTGCCTTAGCTCTTAATGAGAAGCTGATGGGGCTGAGTCTTGAAACAGAAATGCTGCTGCTGACCAACCACTCTACACTTAAGTCTCAGGGCATTGGGAGGTTAGAGATATCCCAGTCCTGCTCACAGCCTGACAGGATAAGGAGAAATAGTCTATTAAGTCTTACTCAATTATATGCCATTTCCTACTAAAATAGCTTACTTTTTTTACTTTCATTGTATAATAATTGCCAATAGGTAGAAGAAATTTTGAATATTTTATACTTTCTAAGAAATTATAATACCTGAATACAAATTCCAAGGTAAGCATCCAATAGGGAAGTAATCCAATTCTTATGTATTATGAAAAGTCGTTTATAACGCTAACCCTGTCAATACTTATGAGGCTCAATCTTGGTACACAGAAAATTAATTCAGAAATGTGAACATGTTATTTAACTCTGAGAAAAGTTTTGTGAATTTTCTGAATATCTTTTTTCAAGTGGACATAATAATGCTGATCCTACTCCTATATATTTCAGTGAAATGGAAGTCTAGGTAGTTTTTTGAAGCCAATAAGGAATCATAAGACAAAATAATGACTTTTGGTGGAAAAGTGATTTTTATGCTAAAAACATCATCTAGTTTAGTATAGGAAGTAAATCCAGAGTCCAAAAGTGTGACTTCCACACTGATCTGATCATGTATTGAACTTATTTTCACAGAGGGTAAGATGTATAGAGAGAAAAGGTGAATACAGCAGACAGATCATGATTTAACAATTAATTTTTATTGTTTTTGTGACTAAAGTAAAGGGATTTTGTTCCCTCTAATTTCTTCTAACTTTATAAATGTTTTAATGTGAATATTGCCTTACATTACATTCAATAGTTATAGGTTTTTATACATGGTTAGAATCGATTTAATCTATGAGTAAAATTTGCTTACTAATGCCCATTTTTGTACAGTTTTTGTTGGGTTTTTGTAGTGCATTCACAGGATTCTTTTTTTTTTTTTAATTTTCTAGAGGCATGTCTTATTTATTTATTTATTTATTATTTGTTTGTTTTGTTTTTGGTTTATACATGCACTGGGTACAGTCAGAAGTGCGGGAGGGTGAGAGAATTCACCAGAGCCAGAGCGGGGAGCAGAGCAGGCAGAAGGACCGAAGTACACTGCTGAGGGGAGCAGCGGGCGGCAGGAGAGGTCTGCGCGCCATGTGGGACCCTCCTCTGGTGGCCGGGGAGCAGCCGGGGATCGAACCGGCGCCGCAGAGGCCATGGGTAGCTTCGCAACCCAGCGCTCAACCGCTGCGCCACCGGGGAGGCCCCTCACATGATTCTTGTAGCATATGTGTTATAGCCTCTTATAGAAGACTGGTGTGTTAAAACCAACAAGAGTGTGTGTAGACGTTTAAAGATTTGTAAGGAATCAGAAATACCTTCTTGTGTCAGGAAGGAGGATTACATATAGCCGAGAAAGGCTGAGAAGGTATTAAGTTGGTTAGCCTGAGGGAAAGGTGTCCTAAAGATTTCCCCTGCACTCATCATATACAGAACTGCTATAACTAATGGTTAAGAAGAGTATGGGGGCCTCCCCAGTGTCGCAAGGGGTTGAGGGCAGTGCTGTGAGGCTGCCTGCAGCCTCTGTGGTGGGAATTTGATCCCCAGACAGGGAGCCACCCACATGGTGCAGCAGACCTCTCCTGACTCACCTGCTGCTCCCCTCAGCAGTATACTTCAGTCTGCCTGTTCTGTTTCCTGCTCTGTCTCTGATGAATCCTCTCACCTCCCACACCTCTGGCTTGTACCCCAGTTCTTGTAATCATAAATAAATAAATCTTAAAATAAAAAGGAATAGTATGGATTTGGCAAGAGTGGGATCCATACAAGGCCATGAAGAAAACAAATATCTCCCTGATTCATACTTAATCTAAATTTAATATAAATCATGTAAATACAATTAGTCTGTCCCCTGGCAAGAAAATAGGCCCAATCATATTAAAAATTGAAATAATGATAAATTTATATAATATTATATAATACAAAGCACAGTTTTAATTATCAATTTCTTCTAAATTATAATGCCCAGAGTCAGAAGGTTCGGGCAAAACAAGATCATTTTAAAATGAGAAAAATCTTTAAATCCTGAATAAATTAGGAGTGTTTTTCCATAGTCTAAAATCTGATTTGGAAATTATAATAATTTTTTTTCAAAAATACTGCTAAGGGGCCTCCCCGGTGGCACAGCAGTTGAGCGCTGGGTTGCCAGGCTGCCCACAGCCTCTGCAGCACCGGTTCAATCCCCGGCTGCTCCCCGGCCACCAGAGGAGGGTCCCACATGGCGCACAGACCTCTCCTGCCACCCGCTGCTCCCCTCAGCAGTGTACTTCGGTCCTTCTGCCTGCTCTGCTCCCCGCTCTGGCTCTGGTGAATTTTCTCACCCCCCCCCGTGCTTCCCCACACTTCTGACTGTACCCAGTGCTTGTATAAATAAATAAATCTTTAAAAAAAAATTAACTTTACAATTAACTTTAAAAAAAATACAGCTAAGGAAATCACTAAAAAGATGAAAAATGAAATGCATAATTTTCTAAAGTGCTGAAAAACTAGACAATGTGCAACTGAGGATTATAAATTATTAACCCAATATATTTTGCAATTATAAAATTAAAGCTATAATGATCAAAAATGGGTATTAATATATAAAATAC
The DNA here is from genome assembly GCF_964194135.1 of Talpa europaea. Classification (NCBI taxonomy): domain Eukaryota; kingdom Metazoa; phylum Chordata; class Mammalia; order Eulipotyphla; family Talpidae; genus Talpa; species Talpa europaea. Next base: position 45,738,230 of record NC_140080.1, on the reverse strand, counting down.
ATATTTACAGTAAAGTTAAAATGCATTATAATATGCACACTCTGCTTTCAAAAGTACATTGGAGAATGAACAAGGATAGAAAAAAAATATTAAGAATTCAGTTAGTGATAATGGGTGAACTTTTTTATCTTTTTCATTGTTGTTATAATTTTGTTCTTAAAGTTTAATAAGAAGCAATTTTCTACTATGGCACATTTTAAAAAATTTCCTCTCTGTTGTCATCTCAGAAAACCATGTGGGCAGGAAATGAGACACAACCTACAGATTTCACTCTCCTGGGTTTCTTTCCTGAGTTTAGATGTATTACAGCTATTGTTTCAATAATTCTTCTGATCTACATGGCTATCATCACTGGCAATATGCTTCTGATCTTCCGTATTTGTTTGGATTCCCGGCTACACACCCCCATGTACTTCCTTCTTTGTCAGTTATCCTTAATGAATTTAACATTGACCTCTAGTATTGTCCCCAAGATGGTGACCAATTTCTTCTCTTAATGGTGGAACATCTCATTCCTGGCTTGTGGTACTCAAATATTCTTCTCCCTGACTGTGGCCATTGCAGAATGCATCCTCATAACTCTTATTATGTGCTTTGATAGCTATGTGGCCATCTGTAATCCCCTACGATGCCACCAGCCAGCCGCAGCAGCCTGGGAGTCAGGGATTCCTGAAGGATGGGATGTCATCTGAGTTGGCGCAATTGTGGAAATGAGGGGGAGGAGGAGTGAGGAGACACAAGCACTTGATCAGGGTGCAGACATCATCCTGCTGAGGGTCTCAGCAGCTCTTTATTAATACATTTCAAGCAAAACATGATATGCATTAAAGCAGGAAGATAACAATTATCACATCTTTCTCAAGAACAGCCAAGGGTCTATCTGCCCACCTGCAGAGGCCGTGATATTTATTATTCTTTGTTTTAAAGAAGGCACAGTTGCTAAACAAAAGTGTTCTTAGATTAGTCATTTACCTTAAACAACCAAACAGTCACTCTATTACTAGTAAAAACCTATGTGACTGAAACTAACATTTCTATGTTTACTATGGTGAACGATTAACTAAGGGCTAGGGATACAAAGGACAGGAAGTTACCTGGGGGAAGGGAGACAAAGGGATTTTTTCTAACTATCCTATAAAGTTTAGACTAACATAAAAACATATGATTAAAGCAAAAAACAGAAGACTTTTATATAGAAATCATCTATAGGATATTGTTTTTATAAGATATTGATTCAGGGATCAACATGGTGGTGAGGAAACTCTGCAAGTAATATCTCCCATTAAAAAAAAGTTAATAGGGAGGAAAAGCAGCAGGTCGCAGTGAGAACTGGGACACGGAAGATAAACAGGTGGCTCCAGAAAACTACCGGAAGAAGAAAGTTGCCATAAAAGAGGACTAGAAGGGAGGAAAGCTCAGAACCCTACTACCCTCCCCCACCCACAAAGTCGGCACTCTCTGACCAACAGAAAGGAGGAAAAAACAAAAAAAAACTAAACCAACAAGAACAAACTATGCATCAAGCGGGACTATGAGTAGAAAGGAACTATTTCAGCCACCACACCCCATGAACTGGAGCTGTGGAGAACCTTGCAGGATTCGCCTCAGAGGTGAGCGAATGGCTCCAGGCACCATTGGAGAAAAACAAAAACTCCCAGAGACCTACACACAGCCCCAGGCCAGCCGGTAAGCTTGTGCAGAAAAGTGGAAAAGCGGTATACTTGAAAAGCAAACGCAGATCGCGGCTGCCCAGGTCCCCACGCCTGCGAACTAGGCTTGCGGGGTGATGCACGGAGGCCCTCACTGAGGTGAATGTTCCTCACTGAGTAATCAAAAACCAGGCGCCGGGACCCAGGAGCGCGGTGCAAAAGGCGCCATTTCTGCAGACACTGAACTGGGCTACAGCCCGCATCCTGGACCTGAGGGCTTTGGAATTGAGACCCGGGGCACGAAATTCAGGGTGTGGGATCACCACGATGGTGGGGCACAAGGAGACACAGCACCCCAATGCCATTGAGGCTTTCCCCACCACTCCCACTCTGTTCCCCTGTCCCACGGGGTAAAAAAAACAGCTCCCCAAGGATATGAGGAGACATCTCTGGCTCCACCTAGCGACCAGAAAAAAAATCACCAACACCCCATAGAATAGGGACCTTTCTTCAGTAAAGACTGCTTGAAATGGGCAGAACTCTCCCAGAAGAGTCAGAGGTGAGCTGGGAAGTTCGCCCAGGCCAGGCCCTTTCTGGCCAGCAGTCCAAACCCAGAGGGGGAGTGGCACCCAGACCCAGGGCAGACCAGGCACGTGGAATAGTGCACCTGTATCCAAATCACCATTTTAGAATAGGGACCTTTCTTCAGTAAAAACTGCTTGAAACCAGCAGAAGGCTCCTGGAGGACCCAGAGGTGAGCTGGAAAGTTAGCCCATGCCAGGCCCCTTCTGGACAGCAGTCCAAACCCAGAGGGGGAGCAGGCACCCATGGCTGGGACAGACTGGGTGTGCAGAAGAGTGTGCCTGTCTCTGAATTGCCATTTTAGAATAGGGACCTTTCTTCATTAAAGACTGCTTGAATCTGGCAGAAGGCTCCCCGTGGAGCCAGAGGGAGAAGTTTCCCTGCACAGTCAGGGAAACTTCCCACCTCCAGGGAAGTCTGTGGGACTTCAAGATGCACTTTTGTAACTAAACACAGGAGGAGAGATCCTGTGACAGTGACCATTAACATACTCAAAGTACCACTGCCTCACTAGACTTCTAGCATAACAGTTTTTGACTCATTTGGATTGTCACTTTCTGAAACTCCTCAAAGAACACACCAAAAAGATGCCAGCCAGTACCAGCGGCACAGTGTCCCAACGCATAAGGCAAATTAGAAGACAGGCAGCAGGGAAAAGAAAAATTACAAGCAAAGTAGCAATGCCTCAGAAAAAAGACACACCACAAAAAAAAAAATAAAAAAAAAACCCACCCACCCACAAGCTTGCAACTACAGTGACTTGGAAGAACTTCTGAGCCTCCCAGAAAAAGAATTTTAAATTGCCGTGATGAAAAAACTGATGGAAGTCATTAAAGAAAACAACGCTCAGAAGAATGAAATTGAGTCCCTAAAGAGGGAAGTAAAAGAAATGCAGGAGATCAAAGAATTAATGTAGGTGCTAAAGATCTCTGGGAAAAGCAATGAAAGCAGAATAGATGAAATGATAGACCGAACAAGAACTCTTGAAGACACAGAAATAAAAAGAACCAAAACAGAAAAGGAAAGGGAAGTACAAAGGAAAAAGACCAAAGAAAGATTTTGGGAACTATCTGACTCCATGAGGAAAGGAAATATAAGAGTTATAGCAATCCCTGAAGGAGAGGAGAGAGACCTAGGAACAGAGAAAATATTCAAGGAAATTATTGAAGAGAACTTCCCAAACATGAGGAAGGAGCTGAAAATTGATATACAAGAATCAAGAAGAACACCAAACTTCCATGATGGAAGAAAAAACACAGCAAGACACATAATAGTAAAGCTCCCAAGAATCCAAGACAAGGAAAAAATAGTGAAGCTGACAAGAGAGAAGAAACAGATAACATACAAAGGAAAACCAATCAGACTGACATCAGACTTCTCCAAAGAAACACTACGGACAAGGAGAGAGTGGAGGGACATAGTCAACAGACTTCAAGACAACAGATGCCAACAAAAAATACTCTATCCCGCAAAGCTTTCCTTCCTCCATGAAGAAAGAATAAGGACCTTCCCAGACAAACAGAAACTCTGGAATTTCATTATGACTAAACCCCACTCCAAAAAATACTACAAGGAGTCCTAAAGCCAGAACCTCAGAGGGACGAATAACAATGAAAGAAGGCCAAAATAAATAAATAAATAAATACATAAATACATAAATAAATAAAGTGATTAAAAGAATAAATAAAATCAAAGGAATACAAACACAATGACATATAGAGATGCTAACATATCAATATTAACTCTAAATGTAAATGGACTAAACTCTTCAATAAAAAGACACAGAGTTGCAGCCTGGATTAAGAAACAAAACCCAACCTTTTGCTGTCTCCAGGAAACACATTTAGCTATAAAATATAAAAAAAGACTCAAAGTTAAAGGATGGAAAACAATCCTACAAGCAAATGGACCAAAAAAGAAAGCAGGAATAGCTATACTTATATCAGATAAAACAGACTTCAAACTCAAAAAAATAAAAAGAGACCCCAATGGTCACTACATTATGATCAAGGGGACAATACTTCAAGAAGAAATAACACTCATTAATATATATTCACCAAACGAAGGAGCATCAAAATATATCAGATAACTATTGTCATCTTTGAAAACAGACATCAGAGAAAACACATACGTAGTGGGAGACTTCAACAGACCACAATCAACAATGGATAGATCAACGAGACAAAAAATAAGTAAAGACATTAAAGCTCTAAACAAGGATCTAGAGTGCTTGAGCTTAACAGACATTTATAGAACACTAAACCCAAAAAAATCTGAGTACACATTTTCTCAAGCACACACGGATCATTCTCCAGGATCGATCACATACTGGGACACAACAAAAACATCAACAGATACACCAAGATTGAAATCATGCCAACCATCTTTTCTGACCATGAAGGCATCAAACTAGAAATAAACCATAAAAAGAAGGCAAGGAAATCTCCTACCTCATGGAGATTGAAACCCACACTACTGGAAGACCACTGGACTAATGAGGAAATCAAAGAAGAAATTAAAAAAATTCTTTGAATTGAATGACAAGGAGGACACCAATTTCCAAAATGTATGGGATGCAGAAAAGCAGTAACAAGAGGGAACTATATAGCAATAGAGGTTCACATCAAGAAACAAGAAAGAACTCAAACAAACAACCTAATCTTGAAGCTCAAAGAACTAGAAAAAGAACAACAAAAATCCCAAAAACAGTAGAAGAAAAGAAATAATAAAAACCAAAGAAGAAATAAATGAAATCGAAACTAAAACAACAATCCAAAAGATCAATGAAACCAAGAGCTGCTTCTTTGAAAAAATAAATAAAATAGACAAACCCCTAGCCAACCTCACAAAGGAAAAAGGGGAGAAAGCACAAATAAACAGGATCACAAATGAAAGAGGAGAAATCATAATTGACACAGCAGAAATCAAAATAATAATCAGAAACTACTATAAACAGATATATGGAAACAAGTTCAACAATCTAGAGGAGATGGACAAATTCCTACAACTCTACAATCACCCAAAGTTAGATAAAGAAGAAATAAAACACCTAAACAGGCCAATTACAAGAGCAAAATTGAAATGGCAATCAAAAACCATCCCAAAAACAAAAGCCCAGGACCTGATTGGTTTACAGAAGAATTCTACCAAACATTCAGAACGAATTAGTGCCTATCCTTCACAAACTCTTCCAAAAAATTGAGAAGGAAGGGATAATACCAAACACGTTCTATGAAGCCAACAATACACTAATACCAAAAATGAACAAGGACAACACAAAAAAAGAAAACTACAGGCCAATCTCCCTAATGAACACTGATGCAAAAATCCTCAATAAAATTTTAGCTATCAGAATCCAACAATGTATCCATAAGATAATTCACCACGACAAAGTAGGATTCATTCCAGGAACACAAGGATGGTTCAACATATGAAAATCAATCAACATTATCCAACACATCAACAAAAAGAAATATAAAAACCATATGATAATATCAATAGATGCTGAGAAAGCTTTCGACAAAGTGCAACACCCATTCATGATAAAAGCCCTTGAAATTCTTGGGATACAAGGAACAAACCTCAACATCATAAAAGCCATATATGACTAGCCAACAGCCAGTATCATTCTCAATGGTGAAAAGCTGAAAGCATTTCCATTAAGATCTGGAACAAGACTAGGATGTCCAGTCTCACCACTGCTTTTCAGTATAATACTGGAAGTCCTAGCCAGAGCAATAAGACAAGAGAAAGACGTACAAGGAATCCAAATAGGAAAAGAAGAAGTCAAACTATCACTATTTGCAGATGATATGATAATATACATAGAGAACCCCAAAAACTCCAAAAAAAGTAATTCAACTAATCAATCAGTATAGTAAAGTGGCAGGATACAAAATCAACATATAAAAGTCAATAAATCTGAAGAAAAAGAAATTTTAAAAAATCCCTTCTATAATAGAAAAAAAAATCAAATACTTCGGAATAAATCTAACAAAAGAGGTAAAGGACCTATACAAAGAAAACTATAAAACACTGTTAAAAGAAATAGAAGACACAAAGAAATGAAAGACATCCCTTGCTCATGGATTGGAAAAATAAACATTATTAAAATGGCCATCCTACCAAAAGCAATATACAGATTCAATGCTATTCCAATAAAAATTTCAATGCCATTCTTCAAAGAAATAGAACAATTATTGATGAAATTCATATGGAATCACCAAAAAACCTGTATAGTCAAAGCTCTCCTGAAAAAAAAAGAAGGGAATGGAGGCATCACACTCCCGGACTTCAAACTATACTACAAAGCCATAATCATCAAAACTGCACGGTATTGGAACAAGAACAGACACACGGACCAATGGAATCGAATAGAAAATCCAGAAATAAACCCGCAGATTTATGGTCAACTAATCTTTGACAAAGGAACAAAGAATATACAATGGAGCAAAGAAAGTTTGTTCAATAAATGGTGCTGAGAAAACTGGGTGGCTACATGCAAAAGAATGAAGCTTGACTACTACCTAACACCATGCACAAAAACCAACTCAAAATGGATTAAAGAACTAGACATAAGACCTGAAACCATAAAATACATAGAAGGAAATATAGGCGAAATGCTACATGATATGCACATCAAAGACACCTTTACAGACACATCACCCAAAGCAGTGATAGTGAAGGCAAAGATAAACAGCTGGGGCTACATCAAATTAAAGAGCTTCTGCACAGCAAAAGAGACAATAACAAAAACAAAGTGAAACCCCACCGACTGGGAGAACATTTTTGCACCCAACACTAATGATAAAGGACTGATCACAAAAATCTACAAAGAGGTGATGAGACTCAACAACAACAGAGAAAATAATCCAGTCAAAAAATGGGCAGAAGAGCTAAAAAAGAAATTTCTCTGAAGAGGAAATGCAAATGGCCAACAGGCATATGAAAAAATGTTCAACATCACTTGTAATCAGGGAAATGCAAATCAAAACTACAATGAGATACCATCTTACACCAGTAAGAATGGCACATATTAAAAAATCTAGCAACAATAAATGTTGGCGAGGATGTGGAGAAAAAGGAACTCTCCTGCATTATTGGTGAGAGGGCAAACTGGCTCAACCACTATGGAGAGCTGTGTGGAGATTTCTGGACCTACTAAACATAGAGCTTCCATATGATCCAGCAATTCCACTCCTAGTTATTTACCCAAAGGAACAGAAACATCAATTCCAAAGAGCCCCTGCACCTCTATGTTTATAGCAGCACTGTTAACAATAGCTAAGCTTTGGATACAACACAAATGCCCAAAAATAGATGACTGGATCAAGAAGATGTGGTACATATACACAATGGAATATTACTCAGCATTCAAAAAAGATAAACGCATGCAATTTGCAGCAACATGGATGGAGCTGGAAGGGATCATGCTCAACGAAATAAGCCTGAATTAAAAAGAAAAACACCGGATGGTCTCACTCATAGCAGGAATCTAGAAAACTTAAATAAGGGACCAGGAAAAAGAATAACTATAAGAAAGAAAATATCAAAATCAACAAACATCTATGAACCAGAGATACTCTATGGGGTGTGGGGAGCAGGGAAAGGAGGGCTTGGGGTCAAAATAAGGGGCTTTTAATTGTATGGGGAATATAAAAATAAAATTTAAATGTAAAAAAAATGAAGAAGAAGGATATAGAAATACAAGAAATGAGAACACCCAATTACTACAATGAAAAGAAAACTACAGCAAGACACATAATAGTAAAGCTTGCAAGAGTCCAAGACAAGGAAAAAATAAAGAAACTGGTAAGGGGGGAAGAAAAATGTAACTTATAAGGGAAAATCAATCAGATTAAAGTGAGACTTCTCCAACGAAACACTAAGGGCAAGAAGAGAATGGAGAACATATTCAAGAAACTTCAAGACAGCAAATGCCAACCAAGAATACTTTACCCTGCAAAGTTCTCATTTCTCTGTGAAGAAAAAATATGGATCTTCTCAGAAACTCCAGAAATTCATTACAACTAAATCCCCACTCCTAAAAATTCTACAAGAAGTCCTAAAGCCAAAACCAAGAGAGGAATGATCAAGAAGAACAGAATAAAGTGAGGAATAAAATTTAAAAAAAAAAGACAAACAAAATGGCAAACACAGATGCCAACATATGAATATTAACTTAATGTAAATGGATTAAACACATCAATAAAAAGTAGCACGCTGGATTAAAAAACAAAATCCATTCTTCTGCTGTCTCCAGGAAACACATTTAACCACAAAAGATAAAGACAGACTGAAAATAAAAGGTTGGAAAACAATCTACAAGGAATGGACCAAAAAGGAAGGCAGGAACAGCTATACTTTATCAGATGAAATAAACTTCAAGTTAAAATAGATGAAAAGAGATATAGACAGACACTACATTATGATCAAGGGGACAATACACCAGGAAGATATAACCCTCATCTACATATACTCACCAAATGAAGGAACACCAAAATATATAAGACAGTTATTAACAGCTCTGAAAATGGACATTAAGAAAATACATATAGAGTAGGAAACTTCAACACCCTACTCTCATCAATGGACAGAACATAGAGACAAAAAATAAATAAAGACACTAGAGCCCTAAAGAAAAGACAGAGAACTTATGGACTATACAGACATCTATAGGATACTGCACCCCAAAAAATCTGAATACACAGTTTTCTCAAGCATGCATGGATCATTCTCCAGAATTGATCACATACTGGGCCACAAGACGAACATTAACAGATACAATAATATTGAAATCATTCAAACCAATTTCTCTGATCATAAAGGTATCAAATTAGAAGTAAGTCATGGAAAGAAAACAAGGAACCCTCATTCTTCATGGAGATTGAATTCCACACTACTAGAAGACCACTGGACTAATGAAGAAATCAAAGAAATAATTTAATAATACTTTGAGTTGAACGACAAGAAGGACACACTTTTCAGAATGTATGGAATGCAGCAAAAGCAATAATAAGAAGAAAATATATAGCAATACAGGCTCACATCAAGAAACATGAAGGAACTCAAAGAAACAACCTAATCTCACATCTCAAAGAGCTAGAAAAGGAACAATAAAAAAATCCCTAAAGCCAGTAGAAGAAAGGAAATAACAAATATCAAAGCAGTAATAAATGAAATAGAAATTTAAAATAAAAACAATCCAAAAGATCAATGAAACAAAAAGTTGGTTCTTTGAAAAAATGAACAAAAGATAAACCTCTAGGCAGGCTCACAAAGAAAAAATGGGAGAAAACACATATAAATAGGATTATAAATGAAAGAGGAGAAATCAAAACAGACTCATTAGAAATGAAAAGAATAACCAGAGATTACTCCGAACACTTACATGCAAACAAATTCAACAATCTAGAAGAGATGGACAAATTACTAGAACTATAAAATCATCCAAAGCTGGATAAAAAAGAAATAGAGCACATAAACAGACCAATAACAAGCAGCAATATTGAAGCAGTAATCAAAGCACTACCCCAAAACAAAAGCCCAGGCCCAGACGGCTTCACAAATGAATTCTACCAAATGTTGAGAGTGAAGTTGTGCCTATCCTATACACACTCTTTCAAAAAATTGAAAAAGAAGGAATACTACCAAATATGTTTTTCGAAGCCAACATTACACTAATACCAAAACCAAGGACAGCACAAAAAAAGAAAATTACAGGACAATCTCCCAAATGAACACCAATGCAAAAATCTTCAGTAAAATCCTTGCCAAGAGAATTCAACAATGCATCAAAGGCATAATACACCACGATCAAGTGGGATTCATCCCAGGAGCACAAGGATGGTTCAACATATGAAAATCGATCAGTGTGACCCAACACATAAACAAAAAGAAAAATAAAAACCATAGGTCCTATCAATAGATGCTGAGAAAGATTTGACAAAGTCCAACATCCATTCATGATGAAGGCCCTTGAAATTCTCAGCATAGAAGGAAAATACCTTAACGTGATAAAAGCCATATATAACAAACCCACTGCCAATATTATTTTTAATGACAAAAAGCTGAAGGCCTTTCCTTTAAGATAAGGAACAAGACAAGGATGTCTTCTCTCACCACTGCTCTACAATATAATACTGGATGCCTTAGTCAGAGCAATAAGACAAGACAACAATATACAAGGAATTCAAATAGGGAAAGAAGTAAAACTCTCACTATTTGCAGACGATATGATAATCCATAAAGAACCCTGAAAATTCCATATAAAAACTACTCAAATAATCAACCAGTTTAGTAAAGTAGCAGAATACAAAATCAATATGCAAAAATCAGTAATCTTCCTTTATATAAACAATCAATCTGAAGAAGAAGAAATCAAGAAAGCCATCCCTCTTAGAATTAAAACAAAGAAAAATCATTACTTGGGAATAAACCTAAGAAAAGAGGTGAAAATTATACACCACTGTAAAAGAAATGGAAGACACAAAGAAATGGAAAGATATCTCCTGCTCATGAATTGGAAGAATTGGAAGAATCAGCATTTGTAAAATGGCCATCCTACCAAAACAATTTACAGATTCAACACTATTGCAATAAAAATCTCAATGACATTCTTCAAAGAAATAGAAAAATACAGATGAAATCCATATAAAACCACAAAAAAAATGCAAATAGCCAAAGCCCTACTGATGAAAACAAAGGTGAATAGAGGTATCACACTTCCAAATTTCAAGCTATACTACAAAGCCATAATAATTAAAACTGTTTGATATCAGAACTAAAACAGATACACAGACCAATAGAACCAAACAGAGAGCCCAGAAATAAAGCCATACTTATATGGGCAACTAATCTTTGACAAAGGAGCAAAGAATATGCAATGGAACGTGGACAGTTCATTCAGTAAATGGTGCTGGGAAAACTGGACCACGACATGCAAAAAATGAAACTAGACCACTACCTCTCACCATGCACAAAAACAAACTCAAAATGGATAAAAGAACTGGACATAAGACCTGAAATCATAAAATATATAAAAGTAAATATAGGTAAAACTGTACAAGATATTCAACTCAGTAACATCTTTAAAGACTCATCATCCAAAGCAAAGAAAGTCAAGGAAAAGAAAAATACCTGGGATTACATCAAACTGAGAACCTTCTGTACAGCAAAAGAGACATTAACCAAAACAGAGAGACACCCCACTGATTGGGAGAAAATTTTTGCAATCCACAGAACTGATAAGAGGCTTATCACAAAGATATACAAAGAACTCACATGACTCAACAAAAACAAAACAAACAATCCAGTCAAGAAATTGGCAGAAAAACTTAAAAGACATTTCTCCAAAGAGGAAATGCAAACGGCCAACTGGCATATGAAAAAATGTTCACCATCTCTTATAATCAGGGAAATGCAAAATAAAACCACATTGAGATACCACCTGACACCAGTAAGAATGGCACATATAAAAAAAACAAGCAACAACAAATGTTGGTAAGGATGTGGTGGAAAAGGAACACTCTTACATTGCTGCTAGGAGTGCAAACTGGTACAACCACTATAGACCAGTGCAAACTGGTCCAACCACAATTTTACCAAAAATCAAAAAAAAAATACCTGGAAATAAACCTAACAAGAAAGGGAAAGATCTATACAAAGAAAATTGTGAAACATTGTTAAAATAAATAGAAGAAAAACAAAAAATTGGAAAGACATTTCCTGTTCATGGATTAGAAGAATTAACATTATCAAAATGTCCATTCTACTTAAAGCAATCTGCAGATTCAATGTAATTCCTAGAATCTCAATGGCATTCTTCAAAGAAATAGAACAAATATTGCTAAAATTCCTATGGAATCACAAAAAAAAAAAAACCTCAAATAGCCAATGCTCTTCTGATTGAAAAGAGGAAGAATGGTGGTATTACACTTCCAGCACAAATTACACTACAAAGCTATAATAATTAAAAGAGCATGGTACTGGAGATTAAAAAAAAAAAAAAAAACAGACACACAAACCAAGGGAATAGAATTGAAAGCTCAGAAATAAAGCCATATATATGTGGTCAACTAATTTATGACAAGGAGCAAAGAATATGCAATGGAAAAGGATAGTCTCTTCCATAAATGGTGCTGGGAAAAAATTGGACAACTACATGCAAAATAATGAAGCTAGTCTACTACCGCACACAAAGCCAACTCAAAATGAATAAAAATTTGAATATAAGACCTGAAATCATAAAATACATAGAAAAAAAATAAGCAAAACACTCCATGATTTACACCTCCAAAACATATTTGAGGCCTCATCTCCAGAAGTAAAGAAAATGAAGGAAAAGATAAACAGCTAGGACACCATCAAACTAAAAACCTTCTTACAGCAAAAGAGACAAAAAAAAACAAAATGAACATACATCCTGATGACTGGGGAAAATATTATCATTTCATAAGGGACTGATTTCCAACATCTAAAAAGAGCTCACACTGCTCAACAAAAACAAAGCAAACAATCCAGTTAAAAAATGGACACAAGGGCCACCAGGCCAAGCAGTTGAGTGCTGGGCTGTGAAGCAACCTGCAGTGCCGGTTTGATCCAGCCGCCGGCAAGGGTTCCACATGGTGGGTAGACCTCTCTTGCCACACCCGCTGCTCCCATCAGCAGTGTATTTCGTCAATCTGCCTGTTGTGTTCCCCGCTCTGGTTCTGGTGAATTCTCTCACCCTCCTGTGCTTCTGATTGTACCCAGTGCTTGTATAAATAAATAAATAAATAAATAGATAGATAGATAGATAGATAGATAGATAGATAGATAGATAGATACATCTTTTTAAAAAAATGGACACAAAAATAAAAAGACACTTCTCCAAAGAAGAAATGCAAATAGCCAACAGATATATGAAAGAAATGCTCAACATCACTTATAATTTTGGAAGGGCAAATCAAGATGACAACGAGATACCATGTAACACTGGTGAGAATGGTCCATAAAAAATAACTGGCAACAGCAAATGCTGGCTTGGATGTGGAGGGAAAAAAACACTTACACTGCTAATGGGAATGCAAGCTGGTCCAACCACTATGGAAAGCTGTGTGGAGGATCCTCAAATTACTAAAATTGGAGCTACCATAAACCCAAAAACTCCACTCCTAGGAATCTACCCAAAGGACAAAAAACCATTAATTCAAAAAGAAACCTGTACTCCTATGTTTACTGCAGCACTATTCACAATAACTGAGATATGGAAACAACATAAATTCCCCAAAACAAATAAGAAAAATTTTTAAAGTAAAAAAAAAAAAATTATTTGAAGAACTACCATGCTATTTACAATGACCAAGAGTTGGAAACAACCTAAGCCCCCAACAACAGATGATTACATAAAGATGTGCTATATATACACAATGAAATACTGCACAGAAAAAAGAAAGATGAATTCCTGCTATTTGTATGAACATGTATGGACCAAGAGTGCATAATGCCAAAAGAAATAAGTCAGAAAGAAAAACACTATATTTCATTCATTCATATGTGGTATGTTTAAAAAAAAAAAAAAGCAAAGAAAAGAACTAAATTAAACAATAATGCACTTCTAAACTACAATATCAATTAGGGGTTACCAGAAAAAGGAGAATAATAGTAAATTAGGTGAAAGGGGTAAATCAATCATATGGCAAAGGATAAAACTGAACTATTAGTGGGGGAGTTTAATATAGTACATACAGACACTGATTAATAATCACGTATATCTGAAATCTATGTATTACTATAATGCAATGTTACTTCAATAAAATGAATTTTAAATAGCATACAAATGTTGGCATTAATAATCTTGACTTTAATTGATAGAAGTATATCAAATATATAAAAATCCATGTATTCATAATAAACTGGAATTTTTTTTAATGTGAATCCACTTTTATTGCATAATACAATGAACAAAATAAGTATAACGAAGGAAAATTCAGACTATGGCTTTTAATATTAAATGCAGAAATCTTTCTATAAATAACATAAAATATTTGTTTGCTGATTTATGTTGGTCACTGTATCAGCTCATTTTCTTCTGCCTTACTTTAAGTTTTCCTTTTAAAATAGTTCTATAACAGTTGACTGAAAGTTGTAGATACAGAAGTTAAGCATCCAAGGTAATTTATATATTTGCTCTGTTTACAATAACTTAAATTTCTGGTAAATGTGGCAGTTGTCCTATGGAAATATATGTGATTTGCTATGTTTGTCTAAACTCTCAGAAACAGTAACTGAGGAATTATATCTGTGTCTTTGGTTTGGTATTTCATTTCCATTTAGAGCTCAAACATTTGTTGTACATTTCTGTGTGGTTTATATATTTTTTCATGTCACTGCCAAAAAACCTTTACTTGGAACTTTATTTTTTATTTAAGTATTTTATTTTATATAATTCTTACATCTTTTTTCATCTTTGCACAATGTATGCATTTTCATTTTGGTTATATTCCCCATACAATTTCACCCCCTCTCTTATTTTGACACTAGTTCTTCCTTTCCCTGCCCCTCCCTCTCCGCCCCTCCGCCCCGTAGTGTGTCTCTGGTTTATAGTTGCTTGTTGATTTTGATTTTTACTTTGTATTGATTAGTCTTTTTCCTGGTCTCTTATTTAGGTTTTCTAAATTCCTGCTATAAGTGAGACCATCCGGTATTTTTCTTTTTCTTTCTGACTTATTTCGCTGAGCATGATCCTTTCTGGCTCCATCCATGTTGCTGCAAAATGCATGTGTTTATCTTTTTTGATTGCTGAGTAATATTCCATTGTGTATATGTACCACATCTTCTAGATCCAGTCATCTGTTTTGGGACATTTGGGTTGCTTCTATAGCTTAGCTATTGTAAATAGTGCTGCTATAAACAAAGGCATGCAGGTGCCCTTTGGAGTTACTGTTTCTGTGTCCTTTAGGTAAATACCTAGGAATGGGATTGCTGGATCATATGGAAGCTCTATCTTTAGTAAGTCAAGAAATCTCCACACAGCTCTCCATAGTGGTTGGACCAGTTTGCACTCTCACCAACAGTGCAGGAGAGTTCCTTTTTCTCCACAACCTCACCAACATTTGTTGTTGCTAGTTTTTTTTAATATGTGCCATTCTCACTGGTTTGAGATAGTATCTCATTGTAGTTTTGATTTGCATTTCCCTGATTGCAAGTGATGTTGAACATTTTTTCCTATGCCTGTTGGCCATTTGCATTTCTTCTTCAGAGAAATTTCTTTTTAGCTCTTCTGCCCATTTTTGACTGGATTATTTTCTTTGTTTTTATTCAGTCTCTTCAGCTCTTTGTAGATTTTTGTGATCAGTCCTTTATCGTTAGTGTTGTGTGCAAAACTTTTCTGCCAGTTGGTGGGATAAACTGGAATTTTATCACTAACAATGTTTTATGGCTGTTGAGACATAAATTTATTTTTTTGAAAGCTGTGATTAGTGAAATAATGGACACTTATCATATCATTTCTGTATAAATGACTCAAGATAATTAAAAGATTGATTAGGAAAAGCTCTCCATCATAGAATAATCATTTCTATTATGAGAAAAATCGACATTTTCCTACCACTAATAATGTTCAATGCAACTTTCATTAAAGACTACAAAAAAGACTTGATAAAAGATTAATAGATCAGACAGATAATACCAGAACCCATTAATTGATCTTTAAATCTCTAAGAGAGAGAAAGAAGTATCTTTGTATTACACACCTGCTACAATCTATGTATAAACATTGCAAAAATTGAATCTAATCTCATGAGCTACTATATCAAAAGAAATTTATGGGAAATTCAGGTAACAGAAAAATATGTTAATGAAGTCATAAAAATACATTCAATAAAATCAAAATATGGAAAGTTCTACAGGACAAAAGACTTCATTTCTTCAACAAATTACTTTTTTTTAAAGATAGATAGATTTATTTATTTATTTGTTTGTTTATTTATTTATACATACATCCATCCATACATACAAGCACTTGGTACAGTCAGAAGCGCGGGAGGGTGAGAGAATTCACCAGAGCCAGAGTGGGGAGCAGAGCAGGCAGAAGGACCAAAGTACACTGCTGAGGGGAGCAGCGGGCAGCAGGAGTGGTCTGCGCACCATGTGGGACCCTCCTCTGGTGGCTGGGAGCAGCCCGGGATCAAACCAGTGCTGCAGAGGCTGCAGGCAGCTTCATAACCCAGTGCTCAACCACTGCACCACCGGGGAGGCCCAACAAATTACTTTTTTAATGAATCAAGGTGTTATAGAACAAAGGGATTAAGAGATAAAACAACCAAATGCAGTATGTAGGCCTACTCTTATTTGAACGAACCAACTGATACTCAAAGAAAGTTGTTCATAAGCCAGGTATTAAACAATAGATACGAAGGAGTAACTATTAAATCTCTTAAGAGTGGTAATGGTACATAATTAAATTGAAAAGTATTTTCCTATTAAAAATATTTGAGGCCCAGAGGGGGATCGGGCAGCAGCCACAAGGGAGACTGCGGGCACAGGAAAGTGCCCTTTCAACTGGCCATTTTAGAATTGGGACCTTTGCTTCAACCAAGACTGCTTGGAACTGGGACAAGGCTGCCCCCACAGCCAGAGGTGAGATGAATACCCCCACAAGCCAGGTCCCCTCAGGCAGGGAGTTGGAGCCCAGAGGGGGATACAGCAATTTGGAACCCAAAGGGGGAAATCAAGCAATTTGGAGCCCAGCAAGCAATCTAGCCACCCCACTTCCAGGGCAGTCTGTGGGACTTCAAGACACACCTTTGGAATTAAATAAATACAGAAGGAGGAGATATTCTGTGACAGTGACCATTAACATATTCATAGTATCACTGCCCTACTGGACTTCTGGCGTAAAAGCATTTCAATTGATTGGACCACCAGTTTCTGACATCCCAGAAATAGCACACCAAAAAGATGCTGGCCAGTACCAGCAACACAGTGGCCCAATGCATAGGACAAATTAGAAAACAAGCAGCAGAGAGAAGAAAAACTACAAGACAACAAGTAAGTCCTCAGGAAAAGACACAACACAAAATGAAAATCACCTACCAGATTGCAACATCGGTGACTTGGAAGAACTTCTGAGCCTTCCAGAAAGAGAATTTAAAATTGTCATAATTTAAAAACTGATAGAAGTCATAAAGAAAAACAACAATAAGGGAAAAATAATCAATGATCAGAAGATTAAAATTGAGTCCCTAAAGAGGGAAGTGAAAGAAATACAGGAGATCAAAGGATTAATGGAGGAGCTAAAGAACTCTGGGAAAAGCAGTGATAGCAGAATAGATGAAATGGAAGAATGAATAAATACTCTTGAAGACACAGAAATAAAAAGAACCAAAACATAAAAGGAAAGAGAAGTACGAAGGAAAAAGAATGAAGAAATGTGGGGGGCCTTGCTGCCCCAGCCAGATAAGGCACTGGCAAGCAGCTAAGAAAAAGAGCCTCACACCGTGGGCCTGAAGAAAAAGGGCCTCAGACTGTGGGACTGAAGAATCCTTGTGCCTCACACCGTGGGGCTGAAGATTAATCTATAACCTATAAGCATCCCTTTGTTTTTTGTTCTCGGTCATATAAGAAAAAACTTCTCAGAAAGTACATTGGGCAATAAATTATATGTATAGAATACTGTAAGTAAATGGCACAAAGAAATACCTGCTTAAAAATTAAACACTGTAAATTTGGCCTGCCTGACAATGGGAAAGAATTTTTTATACATGAACATGCCTGACAAGCAATCCAGGAAAACGATTATAGCAAGTCCTTCTTTTGCTTTTTTTAGAAGTTTCTTAGAAAAGTTTTTAAATGAAGTTAATTGTGTTAAGAAGTTTCTAGGTAGAAAACCCTGCTAGCTGATTACCAGAAAGCAGCTGGTATCCAGCTGAAGGCCATGTGAATAGAAGAATCTTTTGATGCCTAAGCTTTAGCTGATAGAAGTGTATTGGCGGCTATTAACTGTCTTAGGTATTTGTCTAGACAGAAATAATAATTTTTAGTGTAAGGTTTAGTTTTTTATCTATTAACCTTGAAGGTTGCCTTCTTGCTGAGAGCACGTAGCAGCCAAAAGTCTATGGGAGAAAAAAATGCACTGGTTGTTTCTGCTTTGCTTCTATGCATGTGATGATGTCATCTCACTGCTTGCTAAAAATGAATAAATAAAGACCTGCTGAGCCCCTCAATAGAAGATACTTGCACCTCATTGAGTGTCAGTGTCTCCTCACTACCTCACCCCCTTCCCTGCAGCCCTAAAATTTTCACCTAGGCCATCTCATCCTTTTAGGGACTCATGACACCACATTTTGCTAAGGCTGGTCCTCAGAAAAGGAAGACTTAGGGAACTATCTAACTCCATGAGGAAAGGAAATATGGGAGTTATAGGAATCCCAGAAGCAGTGGAGAGAGACGGAGGAACAGAGAAAATATTCAAAGAGATAATGGAAGAGAACTTCCCAAGACTGAAGAAGGAGATGTAAATAGACATACATGAAGTAAGAAGAACACCAAACTTCCATGATGAAAGGAAAAATGCAGCAAGACACATAATAGTAAATCTCTCAAGAATCCAAGGCAAGGAAAAAATGAAGATGACAAGAGGGAAGAAACAGGTAACATTCAAAGGAAAACCAATCAGGCTGACATCAGACTTCTCCGAAGAAACACTATGGGCAAAGAAAGAGTGGAGGGACATAGTCAACAGACTCCATGACAACAAATGCAACCAAGAATACTGTATCCCACAAAGCTTTCCTTCTTCTACAAAGAAAGAGTAAGGAAATTCCCAGAGAAACATAAACTTCATTATGGAATTTCATTATGACTACACCCCCACTCCAAAAAATACTGCAAGGAGTCCGAAATCAAGAACCAACAAAGGGATGGAAAAAAACAAAACAAGACCCAAAAAAATTTAAAAATAAATAAATAAAAACAGAGAAAAGACACAAAATGGCAAATACAGACGCTAACATATCAATATTAACCCTAAATGTAAATGGACTAAACTCTTCAATAAAAAGACACAGAGTTGCAGGCTGGATTAAGAAACAAAACCTAAACGTTTGCTGTCTCCAGGAAACTCACTTAACTACAAAAGATAAAAATAGACTAAAAGTAAAAGGATGGAAAACAATCCTACAAACAAATGGGCCAAAAAAGAAGACAGAAACGGCTATATTTACATAGATAAAAACATTTCAAACTCAAAAAGGTAAGAGACCCAGACAGTAACTACATTCTGATCAAGGGGACAATACTTCAAGAAGAAATAAAATTCTTTAACATACACTCACCAAATATAGGAGCACCAAAATATATCAGACAATTATTATCAACACTGAAAACAGACATCAGAGAAAATACATATGTAGTAGGAGACTTGAACACACCACTGTCAAAAATGGATAGATCAATGAGATAAAAAATAAGTAAGGACACCTAAGCTCTAAATAAGTATCTAGAGCTCATGGGATTAACTGACATCTATAGAATACTAAACCCAAAAAAATCTGAGTACACAATTTTCTCAAGCACACATAGATCATTCTCATGATTGATCACATACTGAAACACAAGACAAACATCAACAGATGCACCAAGATTGAAATCATACCAACCATCTTTTCTGACCATGAAGGCATCAAACTAGAAATAAACTGTAAAAAGAAGACAAGATACTCTCTGACCTCATGGAGATTGATACCCACACTAATGGAAGATCACTGCACTAATGAGGAGATCAATGAAGAAATTAAAAAAAAACTTTGAGTTCAATGACAAGGAGGACACCAATTTCCTAAATGTATGGAATGCAGTAAAACAAGTAATAAGAGGAAAATATATAGCAATACAGGTTAACATCAAGAAACAAGAAAGAACTGAAAGAAACAACCTAATCTCACAGCTCAAAGAACTAGAAAAAGAACAAAAAACCCTAAAACCAGTAAAAAAAAAAAAAAAGAAATAATAAAAATCAAAGCAGAAATAAATGAAATTGAAACTAAAAAAATCAATCCAAAAGATCAATGAAACCAAAAGTTGTCCTTCAAAAAAAATAAATAAATAAATAAGACAAACCCATAGCCAGGCTCACAAAGGAAAAACAGGAGAAAGCACAAATAGATAAGATCACAAATGAAAGAGGAGAAATCACAACAGATAGAGAAAATCAAAAGAATAATCAGAAATTACTGTGAACAGTTATATGCAAACAAGCTCAACAATCTAGAAGAGATGGACAAATCCTGCAACTCTACAATCACACAAAGCTAGATAAAGAAGACATAGAACACCTAAACAGACAATTACAAGCAGTGAAATTGAAATGGTATTAAAAACCCTCCTCAAAAACAAAAGCCCAGGACCAGATGGATTTATAAATGAATTCTACTAAACATTCAGAAGTGAAGTAGTGCCTATCCTTCACAAATACTTTCAAAAATTTGAGAAGGAAGCAATAATACCAAACACATTCTATGAAGCCAGCATTACAGTAATATCAAAACCTAACAAAGACAAACCAAAAAAAGAAAACTACAGGCCAGTCTCTCTAATGAACACTGATGCAAAAATCCTCAATAAAATTTTAGCTAAAAGCATCCATCAATGTATCCATAAGGTAATTCACCACGACCCAGTGGTATTTATTCCAGGGACACAAGGATGGTTCAACATCCGAAAATCAATCAATGTAATCCAACACATCAACAAAAAGAAATATAAAAACCACATGATAATATCAATAGATGCCGAGAAAGCTTTCAACGAAGTACAACAACCATTTATGATAAAGGCCCTTGAAATTCTTGGGATACAAGGAACATACCTCAACATCATAAAGGCCATATATGACAAGCCCACAGCCAATATCATTCTCAATGGTGAAAAGCTGAAAGAATTTCCATTAAGATCTGGAACAAGACAAGGATGTCCACTCTCACCACTGCTTTTCAATAAAATACTGGAAGTTCTAGCCAGAGCAATAAGACAAGAGAAAGATATATAAAGAGTCCAAATAGGCAAGGAAGAAGTCAAACTATCACTATTTGCAGATGATATGATAATATACATAGAGAACTCCAAAAATGCCACAGAAAAATGAATTAAACTAATCAATCAGTTTAGTAAAGTGGCAGGATACAACATCAACATACAAAAATCAGTAGCCTTCCTATACACAAGCAATATCTGAAGAAGAAGAAATCAAGGAAACCATCCCTTTTTTTTATTAAAACAAAACAATCAAATACTTGGGAATAAACCTAACAAAAATAAAATAAACCTATACAAAGAGAACTATAAAACCCTGTTAAAAGAAGTAGAAGAACACAAAGAAATGGAAAGACATCCCCTGCTCATGGATTGGAAGAATTAACATTATCAAAATGGCCGTCTTACCAAAAGCAATTTACAGATTCAATGCTATTCCAATAAAAATTTCAATGACATTTTTTCAAGAAATAGAACAAATATTGTTGAAATTCATATGGAGCCACCAAAAACCCCAAATAGCCAAAGCTCTCCTGAAAAAAAAAAAAAAAAAAAAAGAAACAAATGTAGGCATCCCACTCCCAGATTTCAAACTATACTACAAAACCATAATAATCAAAACTGCAGGGCCTCCCCGGTGGCGCAGCCATTGAACGCTGGCTTGCAAAGCTGCCCACAGCCTCTGTAGTGCCAGTTTGATCCCCGACTGCCAGGCGAGAGTCCCACATGGCGCGCAGAACTCTCCTGCCGCCCGCCGCTCCCCTTAACAGTGTGCTTCGTCAGTCTGCCTGTTCTACTCTCTGCTCTGGCTCTGATGAATTGTCTCACCCTCCTGTGACTCTGACTGTACCCAGTGCTTGTATAAATAAATAAATAAATAAATCTTTTAAAAAAAAATCAAAACTGCATGGTAAGAACAGACCCACGGACCAACGGAACTGAATAGAAAAGTCAGAAATAAAGCCACAGATTTACAGCCAACTAATCTTTAACAAAGGAGCAAAGAATATGCAATGACACAAAGAAAGTTTGTTCAATAAATGGTGCTGGGAAAACTGGGTTGCTCCAAGCAAAAGAATGAAGCTTGACTACTACCTCACACCATGCACAAAAACCAACTCAGAATGGATCAAAGAACTAGACATGAGACCTGAAACCATAAAATATATAAAAGGATATATAGGCAAAACACTATATGACATGCACCTCAAAAACATCTTTACAGTCACATCACCCAAAGCAGTGATGTGTGAAGGCAAAGATAAACAGCTGGGACTACATCAAATTAAAGAGCTTCTACACAGCAAAAGAGACAATAACCAAAACAAAGAGAAACCCCATGGACCGGGAGAACATTTTTGCACACAACACTAATTATAAAGGACTGATCACAAAAATCTATAAAGAACTGCTGAGACTCAAAAAAAAAAAAAAAAAAAAACCAAAGTAAATAATAATCCAGTCAAAAATGGGCAGAAGAGCTAAAAAGAAACTTCTCCAAACAGGAAAGGCAAATAAATGGTAAACAGGCATATGAAAAAAAATGTTCAACATCACTTGTAATCAGGGAAATGCAAATCAAAACTGCAATGAGATACCATCTTACACCAGTGAGAATGGCACATATTAAAAAATCTAGCAACAGCAAAGGTTGGCAAGGATGTGGAGAAAAAGGAACTCTCCTGCACTGGTGGTGGGAGTGCAAAATTGTCCAACCACTATGGAAAGCGGTATGGAGATTCCTCAACCTACTAAAGACAGAGCTACCATATGATTCAGCAATTCCACTCCTAGGTATTTACCTAAAGGACACAGAAACATTAACCCAAAAGGGCACCTGCACCCCTATGTTCATAGCAGCACTATTTACAATAGCTAAGCCCAAATGCCCAAAAATTGATGATTGGATCAAGAAGATTTAGCATATATATACAATGGAATACTACTCAGCAATCAAAAAAAGATCAACACATGCAATTTGCAGCAACATGGATGGTGCTGGAAGGGATCATGCTCAGTGAAATAAGCCAAAAAGAAAAAGTAAAATACTGGATGGTCTCACTCATTGCAGGAATTTAGAAAACCTAAATAAGGGGCCAGAAAAAAAACTAATTATAATAAAGAAAAAATCAAAACCAACAAGCAACTATAAACCAGAGACACACTATGGGATGGGGGAGGAGGAGGAAAGGAGGGATTAGGGTCAAAATAAGGGAGGTGCAATTATATGGGCAACATAACCAAAATGAAAATGAAAATGCATACATTGTGTAAAAATGAAAAATAATGTAGGAATTACATAAAATAAAATATATTAAACAATAAAAAATATTTGGGTATTTAAACATGAAGTGATATGATAATATGTGAAATTTGTTTTTGAATTCTTCAGCAAAAAAAATCACACACACATGCACACACATGCTACATGTATATGGATAGAAAATGAAATGAAGAATAGTAAATGAAAACTGCAGCAATACACATAATAGTAAAGCTTCCAAGAGTCTAAGACCAAAGTAAATATATAATGAAGCTGATGAGGGGGAAGAAACAGATAACCCACAAAGGAAAACCAATCAGACTTCTCTGAAGAAAAACTAGAGACATGAAGAAAATGGTGTGACATATTTTTAAAATCCCCAAGACAGAAAATGCTAGCCAAAAATAGTTTATCCTGCAAAGATCTCTTTCCTACAGGAGGGAAAATAAGGACCTCAGTCAATTTCTCCACAAATTCATTATTATTAAACCCCCCACTCCAAGAAATATTACAAGAAACCTTATAATCTAAACCACTGGAGGGCCTCCCTGGTGGTGCAGGGGTTAAAGACAGCACTATCAAGTTAGCACCAATCATTGCAACATAAGTTTGATCCCTGGCTGGCCAGGGAGCAACCCACAATATACAGCAGACCTCTCCTGCCTCACCGTCTGCTCCCCTCAGCAGTGTATTTCAGTAGATCTGCCTGTTCTGCTCCCCACTCTGTCTCCAGCAAATCCTCTCACCCACCACACCTCTGGCTTACACCCCAGTTTTTGTATGCATAAATAAATAAATCTTTAAAAATTTAAAAAAAAATAAACCAATGGGAATGAACATGAAAAACTGAACAAGGTACTGAATATAACTACAAAATGATGACCAAAATGGCAATAACAGACTTCCATGTATCAATAATCATACTAAACGTTAATGAACTAAACTCATCAATAAAAAGAAAACAGATTAGCATGCTGGATTTGATCACAAAATGCTGTGAGCCCGCCTCAGCAGCCTGGGTGTCAGGGTTCCTTGAAGGATGGGATGGCTTCCGCAAAGTCTCCAGGAAAGGGAAGAAGGGGGAAGGAGTGAGGAGATGCAGACACTTGATCAGGGGGCAGGCATCTTCCTGCTGAGAGTCTCAGCAGCTCTTTATTTATACATTTCAAGCAAACTGGAAGAATGCTTATGCATTTTGGGAAGATAACAATCTCATCTTTTCCAGAACAACAAGAGTTTATTTACTCTTTTGCAGAGGTTGTGACATTTATTATTCTTTGATTTAAAGGAGGGATATTTGCTAAACAAAAGTGTCACTGAGGTTGTGACATTTATTATTTGATTTAAAGGAGGCACATTTGCTAGAAAGAAGTTTCTCAGAGTAGTCATTTTACCTTAAACAACTAGCAAATGGCTTAAGCAGCTGCACCAACATCTGTGTTACTATAGTGAAGGGATTAACTAGAGGCTAGGAAAAACAAAAGGACAGGAAGTTACCTGGGGGGAAGGGAGTCAAAGGGATTTTTCCCAGCTATCTTAAAAAGTTTAGACTAGCATATAACTAACTGGTTAAAGTAAAAAACAGAAGGCTATGATATAGAGGTTATTATCTATAGTATATTGTTTTAATATTGATTGAATATTAAGGGACTAAAGGCCTGTAAGGAGTTAAAGCCAGGCAAGCCACACTGACTTTTCCCTAGCCCTCAGCTCTCAAGGGAGAAATTCTCCTAATCTAAATAAAGAGTTTTCTACCTATAACTCTTCGACTTATCTAGTCAGCCTCGTTTTCGTATCTAACTTTATGATCGAGGGAAAATTCCTTTTTCTGTAAAATTGCTGATCGTTGTTTGTAGTTACAAATATTTCATCAGAGGCATGGCCAAAGATGGTTATAGTTGGCTCAATTAGTCACAAAGCTTCTGTTGATTTATTCTTGAATGTATACTCTAACAGCTACCATACTAATTGCTACATCCTTGGGAATTAGCCCTAGATAAACAGGAATAATTTAACAGGGGTCGACTATGACACCTCCTGGCTTATCAGGAGTTTTCTCACACTAAAAGCCTGGTTCAATGTGACCAAGCTTAGCTGAGGTTTCGCCATTTTGTATATCCTCCACCTTGCTATGTTAGTACTTGTCCAGCCGCATTCCGGAGATAGTTTCAGCAGTCACAACCCTCACTCCACTTGGTGACAAAAAAGCAGACCATCCCAGCCACCAATGAGGGCAGTCCTATCCATAAATGGGACAGCATCTCTAACCGTTCAATCAGTTTGAAACTGTAACCGCGCGCGCCAAAATGCCTTTGTAGTAGCCAATGAGTAATTGCCAGCTTCTTTCAAAGTTCGCGCCACTCGCGACCCTTTAAGATACCCCTGCTTCCTCGGTTCGGGGCTCTCGACCTCTGCCTTTGCATCAGTGCCTGTCGAGGGCACGGTCTCCAGCCAGTAATAAACTCCCTTTTGCATTTGCATCAGCTGTCTTTGGATTCTTGGAGGCTATGCCCTGCCGAGTCTGCTGATCTTGGGCACAACATTCACCTCTGACACTTAACTGTTATTACTAACCTTAAGGTAAAAGAATTTCCTTCTCCAACTAGCCTTTGCCTTAAGAGCCACATCTCCATACTAAAAGACTCACTGGGCCTATGGATGTTTACAGCCTTTTGTTCCCAGAAGTTTTTTCACTTGTTAATGTCAGGACAAATGTTGAATTGCTGCTTTTTAGCATAGGACTACTAATTTTATAAAAAACGTAATATTTGTATCATGCAGTGCCATTTGTGATCAAATTGGTTGTTCAGTAATTGATCGGTGTCTGTAGTATTACTCTTAGATAGGTATATTTGCAATGGTAGAAACTAGCCATAAACAAATGAGGAGAACCTGTAACAGGGTGGTCCCCACCACCATAGATATGGCGGAATAAAAATTAAAAGGGGGGATTGTAACAGGGTGGTACCCAGTAAAGGGGGAGGTTCCCTGCCCCACCCAAGGGAGGGTGGAGCTGAGCAGGGAGAGGAGAAGCTGCAGAAGAGACTGAGGAAGGAAGGAGCAGGATGGAGCCAGGAGACCTGGAGGAGGCGCATGGAGCCTAGAGACATGTGAAGAAACTGCGCTTGTCTTTTGGTCGTAGACTGGGTGACACAGATGTGGGTGAGACCCGTGGGGAGGTGACAATGGCAGCTTTTATCTTGATGTTGATTTTGCTCTTTTCCTTCCGGGCTTGTCTGGTTGTTTCTGACCCTTTTCTGTGGGTCCCCACTGGAAGATGCTTTAGACTTGTGGCAGGCTTTGGGGTCTTGCTCTGCGCCATTCCCATATGGATGGACTTTTACCCATGAGGGGATGGGTAACTTTGGGTGCTTCATTTAGAAACTAGACTCTTTGCCTTACCTGTATTGTTTCCTAGTTTTATTAAAGTTCCTTCCCATTAAAGTCTCATATGTTTTGTGTTGATGCGGCAGATGGCAGAACCCCTTTAGAATAGGCAGGTTTGCGGGGTTTGGGCTGCCCCTCTCCCTGTCCTATAACAAACCTAGCTTGTTAGGGGGAAAAGGATATCCCAAAGCTATTTCCATATAGGCTTTGTGGACTCCACCCCCACCCCAGGTCAGGAGTTAGCAAATGAGATACCTAACTTTTCTATCTGCCCCATGCCCGCACCTTTATTGGACGACATGAGTAGCATGGCTACCCATAACAGAATTCAACTTACTCCTGCCTCAAGAAAACACACCTAAGCTGTAAACATAAACATAGATTGAAACTGAAGAGTCAGAAAATAATTCTATAAGCAAATGGCCCCACAAAGGAGGCACAGGCAGCCATATTTATATCAGATAAATTAACCTTCAAGCTAAAAGAGGTGACAAGACACACTAATGGATACTACATAATGATAAATGGGAAAATACACGAGGAAGACAAAACACTCATCAATATGTGAGGGAGCACCAAAATACATTGGACAATTTCTATCATCCCTAAAAACAGATATTGGAGAAAATATGTATGTGGTAGGAGACTTCAACACCCTACTCTTCATGAAGAAACTGATCAGGGCCTCCCCAGTGGCGGGGTTAATCTGTTATAGGTCAGGGAGAGGGGCAGCCCAAACCCCGCAAACCTGCCTATTCTAAAGGGGTTCTGCCATCCGCCACATCAACACAAAACATATGAGACTTTAATGAGAAGGAACTTTAATAAAACTAGGAAACAATACAGGTAAGGCAAAGAGTCTAGTTTTTAAATGAAGCACCCAAAGTTACCCGTCCCCTCATGGGTAAAAGTCCATCCATATGGTATCGGCCCAGAACAAGGCCCCAAAGCCTGCTACAAGTCTAAAGCATCTTCCAGTGGGGACCCACAGAAAAGGGTCACAAACAACCGGACAAGCCCGGAAGGAAAAGAGCAAAATCAACATCAAGATAAAAGCTGCCATTTTCACCTCCCCAAGGGTCTCACCCACATCTGTGTCACCCAGTCCACGACCAAAAGACAAGCGCAGTTTCTTCACTTGTCTCTAGGCTCCATCCTGCTTCCTTCCTCAGTCTCCTCTGCAGCTTCTCCTCTCCCTGCTCAGCTCCACCCTCCCTTGGGTGGGGCAGGGAACCTGGAACTTCCCCCTTTCCTGGGATTGGCCCAGAGCAAGGCCCCAAAGCCTGCCACAAGTCTAAAGCATCTTCCAGTGGGGACCCACAGAAAAGGGTCAGAAACAACCAGACAAGCCCGGAAGAAAAAGAGCAAAATCAACATCAAAATAAAAGCTGCCATTGTCACCTCCCCACGGGTCTCACCCACATCTATGTCACCCAGTCCACAACCAAAAGACAAGCGCGGTTTCTTCACGTGTGCCTAGGCTCCATGTGCCTCCTCCAGGTCATCTTCTGGCTCCATCCTGCTTCCTTCCTCAGTCTCTTCTGCAGCTTCTCCTCTTCCTGCTCAGCTCCACCCTCCCTTGGGAACCTCCCCCTTTCCTGGGGACCACCCTGTTACAATCCGAAGACTTGGAAAACCCAAAATCACTCTCAGAGCTGGCTGGACGATGTGAGCTGGCGGAGAGCCAAAATGGGGGACCCCCCCCAAAGCCCACGTGTCTGCCTTTATATCAACCTGGCTGCTTAACCCCACCCTCAGGTCCCAGCCACCTTCCCTTTGGTGGTGATGGGATTTGGAGTTCCCAGTGTCTCTGGCTTTGGCCTGGGGTGCAGGTGGAGTCAACAAAGCCTGTATGGAATTAGCTTTAGGACATCCTTTTCCCCCTAACACTTCTTTATCTTTATGGCCCAGTCCTCTGGATGAGCATCCCTGCATTGAAGTTAAACAGCTGCCCTTCTAAGTTGTCCATAAATTAAACCACTCTCCATTTCTCCAATCTCTGCCTCCCTTTATCACCTGAAGGAAACCAAGGCCAGCGTTAACAATGTTGTCCTTGGTCCTGGGATGTTTGTTGTTGTTGTTTTTTTTTTTAAATTAATAATAAATTTTATTTTTATATTCCCCGTACAATTTCAACCCCCCATTCTGACCCCAGTCCCTCCTCTCCTGCCCCCCACCCCCCTAAAATGTGTCTCTGGTTCATAGTTTTTTGTTGATTTTGATTTTCACTTTCTTACAGTTATTCATTTTCCTGGTCCCTTATTTAAGTTTTCTAGATTCCTGCTATGAGTGAGACCATCCGGTATTTTTCTTTTTCTTTCTGGCTTATTTCGCTGAGCATGATCCCTTCCAGCGCCATCCATGTTGCTGCAAATTGCATGTTTTTATCTTTTTTAAATGCTGAGTAGTATTCCATGGTATATATGTACCACATCTTCTTGATCCAGTCATCTATTTTTGGGCATCTGGTTGCACTGTTGGTGGGAGTGCAAACTGGTCCAACCACTATGGAGAGCTGTGTGGAGATTTCTGGACCTACTAAACATAAAGCTTCCATATGATCCAGCAATTCCACTCCTAGGTATTTACCCAAAGGACACAGAAACATCAATTCCAAAGAGCACCTGCACCCCTATGTTTATAGCAGCACTATTTACAATGGGATGTTTGTTTTTGCAGGTGGAATTGGTTACATTCCTCTTGCTGCCCTTATTTCTGAAGGCTTCCTTAGTTCTCCCAGGTCCCCTCCTGCAGTGTTCCTAAAACTGCCTAATTCCTAGCTTGCCCTGTGTCTCAATGAAGCAAAAAAGAACACAAGAAGTAGCCTAATATTGATACAGTTAATAAGTTTGTCTTTCCCCCATTTCTTGCAGTTCCCCTTATCTAGCATTAACAGGATTGATGGCTTGTCTTTCTCATTTGATGCAGCCTCCCCCTCCCCTTGGAAAGAAAAACAAGCTGGTGCCCAGCGGTTTCCATGCAGACCTTTCCTCCTCCCCCTAATGAAAACAATTTGGTGCTCACCAGTCCCTGTGCTGACACCTTCCCCTTCCCTTAAGATGAATGAGTTCACACTCATTGGCCTCTGTGAAGATCCCCTCCCCTTACCAGTCTCTGTGCTGACACTTTCCCCCTCCCCTTGATGAAAACCAGCTGGCACCCATCCATCTCCCTGTTGAGCTTGTCTCTGTGGGGACCCTTCCTCCTCCCCTTCGCGGACCCCTACCCATCTCCCCCTAGTATAAATACCCCTGCCCACTGCCAAAGAGCAGGACGGTGGTTTTTTGGACATGAGTCTGCTGCCCTCCTCATTTGTCGACAAATAAAACCGCTTTTCTTTTCCTCAAACTCAGTTTCCTTTTATGGATGAGGGAAACTGAAGCCGGCGTTCGGCAACAATATCACATCTAGAAGAACTAGAAAAAGAACAACCAAAACTACAAAAGTTAGTAGAAGAAGGAAATCACAAAAGTTATAGTAGAAATAAATGAAATAAAAATAAAAAACATAATCCAAAAGATCAATGAAACCAAAGATTGTTCTTAAAAAAATAAATAAAATTGACAAACCTCTAGCTAATTCACAAAGAAAAAAGGCAGAAAACTTAAATGAATAAGATTATAAATGAAAGAGGAGAAATTACTACAGACACAGCAGAAATCCAGAAGATAATTGGTATGGGGAGCCAAGCTACTTATGTTGTCCTACAAAGGTCTGGGCATGGGGCAGATTCCTGAAAAGTCAGGTATCTTGTTAGCTGACTCCTGCTAGATTCTCCTCATTTGTTTATGGCTAGTTTCTACCATTGCAAATATACATATTTAAAAGTAAAACTACAAACACTGATCAATTACTAAATAACCAATTTGATGACCAATGGCACTGCATGATACAAATATTATGTTTTTTATAAAATTAGTAATTCTATGCCAAAAGGCAGCAATTCAACATTTGTCCTGACATTAACAAGTGAAAAAACTTCTGGGAACAAAAGGCTGCAAACATCCCTCAGCCTAGTCTTTTAGTATGGAGATGTGGCCCTTGAGGCAAAGGCTAGTTGGAGAAGGAAATTCTTTTACCTTAAGGTTAATAATAACAGTTAAGTGTCAGAGGTGAGCCAGGCTCCTAGTATGAGAAAACTCCTGATAAGCCAGGAGGTGCCATAGTCGACTCCTGCTAAATTATTCCTGTTTATCTAGGCCTAATTCCCAAGGATGTAGCAATTAGTATGGTAGCTGTTAGAGTATACATTCAAGAATAAATCAACAGCAGTTTTGTGACTGGTAGAGCCAGCTAGAGCCATCTTTGGCCATGCCTCTGATGAAATATTTGTAATTCCTTATAACTAAAAACAACGATCAGCAATTTTACAGAGAAAAGAATTTTCCCTTGATCATAAAGTTAGATACGAAAACGAGGCTGACTAGATAAGTCGAAGAGTTATAGGTAGAAAACTCTTTGTTTAGATTAGGAGAATTTCTCCCTTGAGAGCTGAGGGCTAGGGAAGAGTCAGTGCAGCTTGCCTGGCTTCAATGCCCTCCAGGTCCTTAGTTCCTTAATATTCAATCAATATTAAAACAATATATTATAGATAATGACTTCTATATGTTAGGGAGAAATGATTCTCCCTCCCCCCCAGGTAACTTCCTACCCTTTTGCTTCTCCTAGCCTCTAGTTAATCCCTTCACTATAGTAAACACAGAGATGTTCCTGCAGCAGCTTAAGCCATTTGCTAGTTGTTTACAGTAAATGACTACTCTTGTAACAGGGTGGTTCCCAGGAAAGGGGGAGGTTCCAGGTTCCCTGCCCCACCCAAGGAAGGGTGGAGCTGAGCAGGAAGAGAAGCAGCAGAAGAGACTGAGGAAGGAAGCAGGATGGAGCCAGGAGACCTGGAGGAGGCGCATGGAGCCTAGAGACACGTGAAGAAACTGCACTTGTCTTTTGGTCATGGACTAGGTGACACAGATGTGGGTGAGACCCGTGAGGAGGTGACAATGGCAGCTTTTATCTTGATGTTGATTTTGCTCTTTTTCTTCCGGGCTTGTCTGGTTGTTTCTGACCCTTTTCTGTGGGTCCCCACTGGAAGATGCTTTAGACTTGTGGCAGGCTTTGGGGCCTTGCTCTGCGCCATTCCCATATGGATGGACTTTTACCCATGAGGAGATGGGTAACTTCGGGTGCTTGATTTAGAAACTAGATTCTTTGCCTTTCCTGTATTGTTTCCTAATTGTATTAAAGTTCCTTCCCATTAAAGTCTCATATGTTTTGTGTTGATGCGGCGGATGGCAGAACCCATTTAGAATAGGCAGGTTTGCGGGGTTTGGGCTGCCCCTTTCCCTGTCCTATAACACTCTGAGAAACTTCTTCCTAGCAAATGTACCTCCTTTAAATCAAATAATAAATGTCACAACCTCGGCGACACTTTTGTTTAGCAAATGTCCCTCCTTTAAATAAAAAAATAATAAATGTCACAGCCTCTGCGGAAGGGTAAATAAACCCTTGTTATTCTGGGAAAGATGTGATTGATATCTTCCCAAAATGCATATGTTACTGAATGCTGGCCTCAGTTTCCCTCAGCCAATAAAAGGAAACTGAGTTTGAGGAAAAGAAAAGCGGTTTTATTTGTCGACAAATGAGGAGGGCGGCAGACTCATGTCCGAAAGACCACTGTCCTGCTCTTTGGCAGTGGGCATGGGTATTTATACTAGGGGGAGATGGGTAGGGGTCCGCGAAGGAGAGGAGGAAGGATCTGCACAGAGACAAGCTCAACAGGGAGATGGATGGGTGCCAGCTGGTCTTCATCAAGGGGAGGGGGAAAGTGTCAGCACAGAGAGGAGTAAGGGGAAGGGGTCTTCACAGAGGCCGATGAGTGTCAACTCATTCATCTTAAGGGAAGGGGAAGGTGTCAGCACAGAGAAGGGTGATCGCCAGGTTGTTTTCCTTAGGGGGAGGGGGAAGGGTCTGCATGAAATCAGTGGGCGCCAGCTTGGTTTTCTTCTCAAGGGGAGGGGGAGGCTGCAACAAATGGGAAAGACAAGCTATTAATCCTGTTAATGCTAGATAAGGGGGAATTGCAAGAAATGGGGAAAAGACAAACTTGTTAACTGTATCACATATGCTTATGCATTCTCCCAGTTTGCTTGAAATGTATAAATAAAGAGCTGCTGAGACTCTCAGCAGGATGATGCCTGCCTGCTGATCAAGTGTCTGTGTCTCCTCACTCCTTCCGCCTTCCCCCTTTCCTTGGAACTTTGCCGAAGCCGTCCCATCCTTCAAGGAACCCTGACACCCAGGCTGCTGTGGCGGGCTCACAGCAAATTGGAGATTATTATAAACACTTATATGCAAATAAGTTCAGCAAAGTAGATGAGATGGACAAATTCTTAGAACTATATAATCACCCAAAGCTGAACCAAAAAAAAAATAGAAAACTCATCAATTAAAGCAATGAAATTGAAACAGTAATCATAATAACCCTCCAAAAAAATAAAACCCCAAGACCAGATGGTTCCACAAATGAGTTTTATCAAACATTGAACTGTTGCCAATTGTACAAAAAAAAAAAAGTCTTTTAAAAAATTGAGAAAGAAGGCATCCCTGTGGCACTGTTAGGGGGAACGCATTAAAGACTTTATTTCCCTATTTTCTCCCTGAGTTGTACATTTTCCTTATTTCCCTTTCCCTTGTAAATAAACCTTTTATTAACCTTTTGTGTGTGTCTGTAGTGGAGTATTCATAAGTCGCTTTTAAGCGCGCGGGTGAGGACCCACAGCTAGGAACCCGTTTAATATCGGGGCTGCTCTATAACAGCACAAGTTGTTAAGATGTTATAGGGCAACCCTGATATAAAATGGGTTGCCTGGCTGTGGGCCCTCACCTGCGTGCTTAAAAGGGA
Source organism: Talpa europaea (assembly GCF_964194135.1). Taxonomy (NCBI): domain Eukaryota; kingdom Metazoa; phylum Chordata; class Mammalia; order Eulipotyphla; family Talpidae; genus Talpa; species Talpa europaea. Next base: position 45,704,443 of record NC_140080.1, on the reverse strand, counting down.
CTTATTAATACTCCACTACAGGCATACACAAAAGGTTAATAAAAGGTTTATTTACAAGGGAATTAAGGAAATGTACAACTCAGGGAGAAAATAGGGAAATAAAGTCTTTAATGCGTCCAACCCGATCAGCTGACCTGAAAACCCAAAGGCACTCTGAGAGCTGGTGGGACCCTGCGAGCTGGCGGAGAGCCAAAATGGGGGATTCCCCTCCAAAGCCCAAGTGTCTGGCTTTATAACAAACCTGGCTGCTTAACCCCACCCTCAGGTCCCAGCCACCTTCCTTTTGGTGGTGATGGGATTTGGAGTTCCCAGTGTCTTTTGGCTTTGGTCTGGAGTGGGGGGTGGAGTCCACAAAGCCTGTATGGAATTAGCTTTAGGACATCCTTTTCCCCATAACAAAGACACAGCACTATGAGGCTATCCACAGCCACTGCAGCATGAGTTAGATCCTCAGCCAGGAAGGTGACCCACATGGTGCAGCAGACCTCTCCTGACTCACCCACTGCTCCCCTCAGCAGTGTATTTCAGTCAATGTGCTTGTTCTGCCGCCACTCTGTCTCTGGTGAATTCTCTCACCCCCCACACCTTTGCCCTGTACCCCAGCTCTTGTATGAACAAAATGAATAAATCTTCAAAAAAAAAAAAAAAGAGCTACATTTAAAAAAATGAGAAAGAAGGAATACTGCCCAATATATATTACGAACTCAATATTACATTAACTGCTGGAGTCCAGCTCTAGCCGAGATAGGGTTCACGAAGTGTTAGGGGTAAAGGATGTCCTAAAGCTAATTCCATACAGGCTTTGTGGACTCCACCCCCCACTCCAGACCAAAGCCATCAGGACATTGGGAAAGACAAATCCCATCACCACCAAAGGGAAGGTGGTTGGGACCGGAGGGTGGGGTTAAGCAGCCAGGTTGGTATAAAGCCAGACACATGGGCTTTGGAGGGGTCCCCCATTTTGACTCTCCGCCAGCTCGCAGAGTCCAGCCAGCTCTGAGAGTGCTTTTTGGGTTTCCAGGTCAGTGATCGGGTAGGACGCATTAAAGACTATATTTCCCTATTTTCTCCCTGAGTTGTATATTTTCCTTATTTCCTTTTCCCTTGTAAATAAACCTTTTATTAACCTTTTGTGTGTGCCTGTAGTGGAGTATTCATAAGTCCCTTGTAAGCACGCGAGTGAAGACCCACAGCCAAGCAACCCATTCAATATCGGGCTGCCCTATAACAGAAGGATGAGATGGCAGCGGGGGAAATGAGGAGACACAGGCGCTCGATAAGGTGGCAATCATCTCCTACTAATAGCCTCAGCGGAGCTTTATTTATACATCAGAATTTTTTTGTGGGCCTCCCCTGGTGGCGCAGTGGTTGAGCGCTGGGCTGTGAAGCTGCCCACAGCCTCTGCAGCGCTGGTTCGATACCTGGCTGCTCCCCTCAGCAGTGTATTTCATCAGTCTGCCTGTTCTGTTCCCTGCTCTGGCTCTGGTGAATTCTCTCACCTTCCTCCGCTTCTGACTGTACCCAGTGCTTGAATAAGTAAATCTTTAAAAAAAAAAAAGAAAAGAAAATTTTTGTTTGATCATGCAATCATGCGATTTTATTTTTACATTGTTTCAGAATTTATTTTTGATCATCAATCAGTGCACAGCCCCTCTTTTCAATTCTCCTTGTCTATGATTAACTTGACTACATTATTTCCCTACCTAATGTTCACTTCTCAGAAATAGAAACAGTTGCTAGGCAGAGTGTGATTAATGCGGTCAAGCCAGTTAACCAACTAAAGATTAAATAGTCATTGTAAGATCGAGGGCGGCTTCCTATTTTCTATATAGAATCAAAGGGTCCCGGTACCATGGGAACAGTATGTGGTGCGTTTTTCCTGGACCACTTCATCTCTGGGCCACCTCAGTCTCCTTCCATGGGGGCTTTTACCAGGCTCAGTTCCATCAGTTCTATCAAGCGTGGTTTGTTAAAGAACTCAGTGTTACTCATGGTAACTGAATTACAAATTGGAGGATGTGGAGAAATATTGGGAATGGTTTCATTATTAATCATGTTGGAAGGTACATTTTTCAAACTACTGAAGTGTGCATTACCAAAACTGGCATTGATACCAACACTCATTTGTTGGTCTAAAGCTTATAGAAAATTCCCATGTTTTCAATAACTGCCATAAACAAATGAAAGGAAGAAGCAGGAGCCAGCTGCGGAGCTTCCTGACCTTTCAGGAATTTCCCCCATGCCCGGACCCTGTCAAACAGCATTGATAGCCTGGCTTGCACCAATTAACACCAAAAACTAAGACAATACACACAAAAAGAGAACTACAGATCAATCTCCCTAATGAACACAAATGGATGCAAAAATTCTCAATAAAATTTTAGCAAAATGGAATCCAACAAGCATCAAAAAGATCACACACGACGACGAAGTGAGATTTATTGTAGGGACACAAGGATAGTTTGACAGCTAAAAATCAATTAATAGGGCCTCCCTGGTGGTGCAAGGGATTAAGCATCACACTCTGAAACAACCCACTGCCTCTGCAGCACAAGTTCCATCACGGGCCAGCCAGGGAGAAACCCACATGGTGAGGCAGACCTCTCCTGTCTCACCCGCTGCTCCCTTAGCAATGTATTTCAGCCAAGATGCCCATTCTGTTCCCCACTCTGTCTCTGGTGGATCCTCTCACCCCCTGCATCTCTGGCCTGTACCCCAGCTCTTGTATACATAAATAAATAAATCATTAAAAAAACAATGTAATTCACCACATCAACAGAAAGAAAAATAAAAACCATACAATCATATCAATAGATGCTGGAAAAGCATTTAATAAGTTCAACATCCAAAAAATTCTGAGTAAAAGAGACATATCTTAACATAATAAAAGCCATATGAGACAAAACTATAACTGGGGCCTCCCCAGTGACGCAGCAGGTTGAGCAAAGTGCTGTGAAGCTGTCTGCAGCCTCTGCAGTGCAGGTTCGATTCGCGGCCAGGCAGGGAGATTCCCATATAGTGCGGCAGACCTCTCCTGTCTTACCAGCTGCTCCCCTCAGCACTGCTTTCGGTCTGTCTACCTGTTCTGATCCTTACTCCTTCTCTGGTGAATCCTTTCACCCTGCCGCGCCTCTGGCCTGTACCCCAGCTATTGTATAAATAAAAATAAATCTTAAAAAAAAAACCCTATAACTAGTATCATTCTCAATGGTGAAAAACTGAAAGCATTTCCATTAAGATTTAGAACAAGAAGATGTTCACTCTCGCCAATGCTTTTAAATATACTACTGGAGGGGCCTCCAGTAGTGACACAGGGGGCTAAGACACAGCACCATGAAGCTATCTGCAGCCACTGCTGCATGAGTGCAATCCCCAGCCAGAGAGGTGACCCACATGGCACAGCAGACCTCTCCTGTCTTGCCCACTGCTCCCCCTCAGCAGTGTATTTCAGTAGATCTGCCTTTTCTTCCCCCCACTCTGTCTCCAGTGAATCCTCTCACTCCTTCCTGCACCCCTGGCCCACATCCCAGCTCTTGTATGCATAAATAAACAAACAAACAAACAAACAAACAAACTGCTGGAAGTCCTGGCTAGAGCAATAAGGTAAGAGAAAGAAATAAAAGGAATCCAAACAGGGAAGAAGAAATAAAACTATTATTTTTTGCAAATGATATATATAGAATCCTAAAAAACCTCAGAAAACTAATTAAAGCAATAAATCAGTTTAGTAAATTAACAGGTTACAAAATTCATACACAAAAAATCAGTAGCCTTCCTATATGCAAAAAAATAAATCAGTCTGAAAAGGAAGAAATTAAGAAAACCATCCCAGGGCCTCCCCTGGTGGCACAGCGGTTGAGAGCTGGGCTGCAAGGCTGCCCACAGCCTCTGCAGCACCGGTTTGTTCCCCAGCCAATGGCGAGAATCCCACAAAAAAAAAAAAAAGAAAGAAAACCATCCCATTTATAATTGTACCCCCCAAAAAAACCCTGAGAGTGAACATAACTAAAGGGTGAAAGATCTATTGAAGGAAAACTACAAAATACTGTTAAAAGAAATAGAAGAAGACACAAAGAAATGGAAAGATATTCTCCGCTCATGGATTAGAAGAATTAGCATTATCAAAATGGCATCATACTAAAACCAATTTACAGATTCAATGCAATTCTAGTAAAAATATCAATTGTATTTTTCAAAGAAATGAAACAAATATTATTGAAATTCATATGAAATCACAAAAAAACCCAAATAGCAAAAGTTCTCCTGAATAAAAGGGGGAAGAATGGAGGTATTACACTCCCAGACTTCAAACAATATTACAAAGCCATTATAATAAAAACAGCATCGTACTGGGACAAAGCAGACACACAGACCAATGGAACAACTTGAAAGCCCAGAAATAAAACCACATTTATATGGTCAACTGATGTATGACAAAGGAAGAAGAATATACACTGAAACAAGGAAAGGCTCATCAATAAATGGTGTTGCAAAAACTGGACTTCTACATGCCAGAGAATGAAACTAGACTACTATTTCACACCATGAACAAAAATCAACTCAAAATGGATAAAACACCTGAATATAAGACTTGACACCCAAAAACATATAAAAGAGAACATTGGCAAAACACTCCATGATGTAAACCTCAGAAACATCTTTAAGGATTCATCTCTCAAAGCAAGAAAAACAAAGGTGAAGATAAACCTCTGGGACTACATCTAACAAACAAACAAACAAACATAGAGACATTCTATTGAATGAGATAAAATATTTGCACATAATAAAAAAGGGTAAGAGATAGATAACAAGGATCTACAACGAGTTCACACAACTTAACAAAAACAAAGCAAACAACCTAGTCAAAAAATGAACTGGTGGTAGAAATTCTATGGGGACTACACCTTAGAAAAGAAAACAAACATTGTAAAAAAATGAAAAAGGATAAAAAATATATACAAATTAATTTTTAAAATGATCAAAAGAACTAAAAAGACATTTCTCCAAAGAAGAAATGCAAATGTCTAATAATATGAACAAAATGTTCAACATTACTATCAGGGACATGCAAATCAAAACCACAATGAGATACCGCCTGATACCAGTAAGAATGGCCCATATTAAAAAAATCTGAATACAGGCGAGTAAGATCTCCCATTAAAAAAAAATTAATAGGGAGGAAAAGCGGCAGGTCCCAGTGAGAACTGGGACACGGAATATAAACGGGTGACTCCAGCAAACTGCCCGAAGAAGAAAGTTGCCATAAAAGAGGACCAGAAAGGAGGAAAGCGCAGAACCCTGCTCTCCTCCCCCGCCCACAAAGTCGGCACTCTCCGACCAGCAGAGAGGAGGGAAAAAACAAACTAAAACGACCAACAAGAACAAACTAAGCAGCAAGCGGGACTGTGAGTGGAAAGGAACTATTGCAGCCACCACACCCCATGAACGGGAGCTATGGAGAACCCTGCAGGATTTGCCGCGGAGGTGAGCAAATGGCTCCTGGCGCCATTAGAGAAGAACAAAGACCCCGGGAGACCTGCACACAGCCCCGGGCCGGCCGGTAAGCTTGCGTGGAAAAGCGGCACGCTTGGCGCCTTGAAAAGCAAACGCGGATCGGGATCGCGGCTGCCCAGATCCCTGCGCCTGCGACCTAGGCTTGCGGGGAGACACATGGAGGCCCTCACTGAGGTGAAAGTCCCTCACTGAGTAAGCAGGAACCAGGCGCCCAGGCACGGGAGCGGGTGCAAAAGGCGCCATTCTCGCGCCACTGAACTGGGCTATAGCCCACGTCCTGGACCTGAGGGCTTTGGAACGGAGACCCGGGGCACGAAATTCGGGGTGTGGGTTCTCCACGACGGTGGGGCACAGGGCAGACACAGCACCCCAAAGCCATTGAGGTTTACCCTACCATTCTCACTCTATTCCCTGTCCCACGGGGGGGGGGGCGCGTTGAAAAGCAGCCCCCCAAGGACAATAGGAGAGATATCTGGCGCCACCTAGCGACCAGAAAAAAAAGTCACTAACACACCATAGAACAGGGAAATTTCTTAAGAAAATACTTCTTGAAAAGGGCAGAAGGCTTCTGGAGGACCCAGTGGCCAGCTGGGAAGTTAGCCCACGCCAGGCCCTTTCCAACCAGCAGTCTGAGCCCACAGAGGGAGCAGGCACCCACGTTCGGGGCAGACCGGGCGCGCAGAAGAGTGTGCCTGAGACCAGATGCACAGGGACTGCGTCCTGCTTCACCATTTTAGATTGGGGACACTTCTTCAGTAAAGACTGCCTAAAACCAGCAGAAAGCTCCCCCAGAAGCCAGAGATGGCTCCTGGAGGAGCCAGAGGGGAGCGGAGAAGTTCACCCAAGATGCCGTCCAGTCCGAGCAACACAGTGTCCCAATGCATACGAAAAATTAGAAAAGAGACAGTAGGGAGTAGAAGAACCACATGCAACCTAACAACTCCTCAGGAAAGAAGCACACCACAAAAAGAAAACCACCCCCCAGATTGCAACGACAGTAACTTGGAAGAACTTCTAAGCCTTCCAGAAAGAGAATTTAAAATTGCCATGATTAAAAAAGTGACAGAAGTCATAAAGGACAACAATGATCAGAAGAAGGAAATTGAGTCCCTAAAGAGGGAAAACAATGGTCAGAAGAATGAAATTGAGTCCCTAAAGAGGGAAGTAAAAGAAATGCAGGTGATCAAAGAATTAATGGAGGAACTAAAGAACTCTGGGAAAAGCAATGAAAGCAGAATAGATGAAATGGAAGAACGAATAAGTACTCTTGAAGACACAGAAATAAAAAGAACCAAAACAGAAAAGGAAAGAGAAGTACGAAGGAAAAAGAACGGAGAAAGACTTCGGGAACTATCTGACTCCATGACAAAAGGAAATAAAAGAGTTATAGGAATCCCAGAAGGAGAGGAGAGAGATGTAGGAACAGAGAAAATATTCCAGGAGATAATTGAAGAGAACTTCCCAAATGCGAAGAAGGAGCTGAAAATTGATATACAAGAAGCAAGAAGAACACCAAACTTCCACGACGAAAAGAAAAATACAGCAAGACACATAATAGTAAAGCTCCCAAGAATCCAGGACAAGGAAAAAATAATGAAGCTGACAAGAGGGAAGAAACAGATAACATTCAAAGGAAAACCAATCAGGCTGACATCAGACTTCTCTGAAGAAACACTATGGGCAAGGAGAGAGTGAAGGGACATAGTCAACAGACTCCAAGAAAACAGATGCCAACCAAGAATACTCTATCCTGCAAAGCTCTCCTTCCTCTATGAAGAAAGAATAAGGACCTTCCCAGACAAACAGAAACTCCGGAATTTCATTACAACTAAACCCCTACTCCAAAAAATACTACAAGGAATCCTAAAGCCAGAACCTCAGAGGGACGAATAACAATGAAAGAAGCCCAAAAAAAAAAGTTATTAAAAGAATAAATAAATAAAATCAAAGGAAAGACAAACACAATGGCAAATACAGATGCTAACATATCAATATTAACTCTAAATGTAAATGGACTAAACTCTTCAATAAAAAGACACAGAGTTGCAGCCTGGATTAAGAAACAAAACCCAACCTTTTGCTGTCTCCAGGAAATACATTTAGCTACAAAAGATAAAAATAGGCTCAAAATTAAAGGATGGAAAACAATCCTACAAGCGAATGGACCAAAAAAGAAAGCAGGAACAGCTATACTTATATCAGAAAAAAACAGACTTCAAACTCAAAAAAAATAAAAAGAGACTCCAATGTTCACTACATTATGATCAAGGGGACAATACTTAAAGAAGAAATAACACTCATTAACATATATTCACCAAATGAAGGAGCACCAAAATATATCAGACAACTGTTGTCCTCTCTGAAAACAGACATCAGAGAAAACACATACGTAGTGGGAGACTTCAACACACCACGATCAACAATGGATAGATCAACAAGACAAAAAATAAGTAAAGAAACTAAAGCTATAAATAAGGACCTACAGCATTTGGGCTTAACAGACATCTATAGAACACTAAACCCAAAAAAAATCTGAGTACACATTTTTCTCAAGCGCACATGGATCATTCTCCAGGATCGATCACATACTGGGGCACAAGACAAACATCAACAGATACACCAAGATTGAAATCATACCAACCATCTTTCCTGACCATGAAGGCATCAAAATAGAAATAAACCATAAAAAGAAGGCAAGGAACTATCCTACCTCATGGAGATTAAAAACCACACTACTGGAAGACCACTGGACTAATGAGGAGATCAAAGAAGAAATTAAAAAATTCTTTGAATTGAATGACAAGGAGGACACCAATATCCTAAATGTATGGGATGTAGCAAAAGCAGTAATAAGAGGAAAATATATAGCAATAGAAGCTCACATCAAAAAACAAGAAAGAACTCAAAGAAACAACCTAATCTCGAAGCTCAGAGATCTAGAAAAAGAACAACAAAAAAAAACCCCAAACCAATAGAAGAAAAGGAATAATAAAAACCAAAGCAGAAATAAATGAAATTGAAACTAAAAAATAATCCAAAAGATCAATGAAACCAAGAGCTGGTTCTTTGAAAAAATCAATAAAACAGACAAACCCCTAGCCAGGCTCACAAAGGAAAAAAGGGAGAAAGCATAAATAAATAGGATCATAAATGAAAGAGGAGAAATCACAACGGACACAGCAGAAATCAAAAGAATAATCAGAAACTACTATGAACAGTTATATGGAAACAAGTTCAACAATCTAGAGGAGATGGACAAATTCCTACAACTCTACAATCACCCAAAGCTAGATAAAGAAGAAATAGAACACCTAAACAGACTAATTACAAGCAGCGAAATTGAAAGGGTAATCAAAAACCTCCCCAAAAACAAAAGCCCAGGACCTGATGGATTTACAAATGAATTCTACCAAAGATTCAGAGACGAATTAGTGCCTATCCTTCACAAACTCTTCCAAAAAATTGAGAAGGAAGGGACATTACCAAACACGTTCTATGAAGCCAACATTACACTAATACCAAAACTGAATAAGGACAGCACAAAAAAGGAAAACTACAGGCCAATCTCCCTAATGAACACTGATGCAAAAATCCTCAATAAAATTTTAGCTATCAGAATCCAACAATGTATCCATAAGATAATTCACCACGACCAAGTAGGATTCATTCCAGGGACACAAGGATGGTTTAACATCCGAAAATCAATCAACGTTATCCAACACATCAACAAAAAGAAATATAAAAAGCATATGATAATATCAATAGATGCTGAGAAAGCTTTCGACAAAGTGCAACACCCATTCATGATAAAAGCCCTTGAAATTCTTGGAATACAAGGAACATACCTCAACATCATAAAGGCCATCTATGACAAGCCAACAGTCAGTATCATTCTCAATGGTGAAAAGCTGAAAGCAATTCCATTAAGATCTGGAACGCGACAAGGATGTCCACTCTCACCACTGCTTTTCAATATAATACTGGAAGTCCTAGCCAGAGCAATAAGACAAGAGAAAGACATACAAGGAATCCAAATAGGAAAAGAAGAAGTCAAACTATCACTATTTGCAGATGATATGATAATATACATAGAGAACCCCAAAAACTCCACAGAAAAACTAATTCAACTCATCAATCAATTCAGTAAAGTGGCAGGATATAAAATCAACACGCAAAAGTCAGTAGCCTTCCTATACACAAACAATAAATCTGAAGAAGAAGAAATAAAAAAAAAAAAACATCCCTTTTATTATCGAAACAAAATAAATCAAATATTTGGGAATAAATCTAACAAAAAATGGTAAAGGACCTATACAAAGAAAACTATAAAACACTGTTAAAAGAAATAGAAGAAGACACAAAGAAATGGAAAGACATCCCCTGCTCATGGATTGGAAGAATAAACATTATTAATATGGCCATCCTACCAAAAGCAATATACAGATTCAATGCTATTCCAATCAAAATTTCAATGTCATTCTTCAAAGAAATAGAACAATTATTGATGAAATTCATATGGAATCACCAAAAACCCCGAATAGCCAAAGCTCTACTGAAAAAAAAAAGGATATGGAGGCATCACACTCCCAGACTTCAAACTATACTACAAAGCCATAATCATCAAAACTGCATAGTATTGGAACAAGAACAGACATACAGACCAATGGAATCGAATAGAAAATCCAGAAATAAACGCACAGATTTAGGGTCAACTAATCTTTGACAAAGGAGCAAAGACTATGCAATGGAGCAAAGAAAGTTTGTTCAATAAATGGTGCTGGGAAAACTGGGTTGCTACATGCAAAAGAATGAAGCTTGACCACTACCTCACACCATACACAAAATCAACTCAAAATGGATTAAAGAACTAGACATAAGACCTGAAACCATAAAATACATAAAAGGAAATATAGGCGAAACACTACGTGATTTGCATATCAAAGACATCTTTACAGACACATCACCGAAAGCAGTGATAGTGAAGGCAAAGATCAACAGCTGGGACTACATCAAATTAAAGAGCTTCTGCACAGCAAAAGAGACAATAACAAAAACAAAGAGAAACCCCACCAACTGGGAGAACATATTTGCACACAACACTAATGATAAAGGACTGATCACAAAAATCTGCAAAGAGCTGATGAGACTCAACAACAACAAAGAAAATAATCCAGTCAAATAATGGGCAGAAGAGCAAAAAAGAAACTTCTCTGAAGAGGAAATGCAAATGGCCAACAGTCATATGAAAAAATGTTCAACATCACTTGTAATCAGGGAAATGCAAATGAAAACTACCATGAGATACCATCTTACACCAGTGAGATTGGCACATATTAAAAAAACTAGCAACAGCAAATGTTGGCGAGGTTGTGGAGAAAAAGGAACTCTTCTACACTGTTGGTGGGAGTGCAAACTGGTCCAACCACTATGGAGAGCTGTGTGGAGATTTCTGGACCTACTAAACATAGAGCTTCCATATGATCCAGCCATTCCACTCCTAGGTATTTACCCAAAGGACACAGAAACATCAATTCCAAGGAACACCTGCACCCCTCTGTTTATAGCAGCACTATTTACAATAGCTAAGCTTTGGAAACAGCCCAAATGCCCAAAAATAGATGACTGGATCAAGAAGATGTGATGCATATATACCATGGAATATTACTCAGCATTCAAAAAAGATGAACACATGCATATTTCAGCAACATAGATGGTGCTGGAAGGGATCATGCTCAGCGAAATAAGCCAAAAAGAAAAAGAAAAATACAGGATGGTCTTACTCATAGCAGGAATCTAGAAAACTTAAATAAGGAACCAGGAAAATGAATAACTATAAGAAAGTGAAAATCAAAATCAACAAAAAACTATGAACCAGAGACACTTTTTTGGGTGTAGGGGCGGGAGCGGAGGGATTGGGTTCAGAATGGGGGGTTTGCAATTGTATGGGGGAATATAAAAATAAAATTTATTAATTAAAAATAAAAAAAGAACACAAAAACACTAATTTGAGAAGACATTTTCAAATTATGCACTATATTCTCAGTGGCATTATTCTCAATAGCCAAGAGCTGGAAAAAGTCTAGGTGTTCAACAATGGATGATTGAATAGAAATGTGGTATATTCAATCAGGCATCACTTAAGGATATTTTGGTCAATGATGAACCAATATGCTGTACCATCTAACATGAACAGGTAGGAGTCTGACTGTACCTAGATTTGTATAATTATACTCTATGACTCTGGCAGAATAATAAAATACACTACAAAAAAAATGAATCAAGTCAAAGAAGTCATCTTTCTCTGTTTTTTATAGAACATTTTAAATGAAATTCTAGAGAGTGTAATATAGTAAGAAAAGAAAAGTTGGATTTAAATTTTATTTCTTGGCCAACAGGCATATGAAAAAATGTTCAACATCACTCGTCATCAGGGAAATGCAAATCAAAACTACCATGAGATACCATCTTACACCAGTGAGAATGGCACATATTAAAAAAAACTAGCAACAACAAATGTTGGCGAGGGTGTGGAGAAAAAGGAACTCTTCTGCACTGTTGGTGGGAGTGCAAACTGGTCCAACCACTGTGGAAAGCTGTGTGGAGATTTCTGGACCTACTAAACATAGAGCTTCCATATGATCCAGCAATTCCACTCCTAGGTATTTACCCAAAGGACACAGAAACATCAATTACAAAGAACACCTGCACCCCTATGTTTATAGCAGCACTGTTTACAATAGCTAAGCTTTGGAAACAACCCAAATGCCCAAAAATAGATGACTGGATCAAGAAGATGTGGTACATATATACCATGGAATATTACTCAGCGTTCAAAAAAGATAAACACATGCAATTTGCAGCAACATGGATGGCGCTGGAAGGGATCATGCTCAGCGAAATAAGCCAAAAAGAAAAAGAAAAATACCGGATGGTCTCACACATAGCAGGAATCTAGAAAACTTAAATAAGGGACCAGGAAAATGAATATGAGAAAGTGAAAATCAAAATCAACAAAAAACTATGAACCAGAGACACTCTTAGGGGGACGGGGGCGGGAGGGGAGGGATTGGGGTCAGAATGGGGGGGCTGCAATTGTATGGGGAATATAACAATAAAATTTATAAAATAAATAAATAAATAAATAAATAAATAAATAAATAAATAAATAAATAAATAAATAAATAAAAAAATAAATTTTATTTCTGTTAGTTATGTAATGTTAGAACTGGTTATATTTACTGACATACAATTTTATATCTAGTGAATTTAATAAGAAATTTGACTTTTGTATATCTTTTTTAACTATTTCATACTAAAACTAATAAATATTTTTTATTTTTTCAAAAAAAAATCTGAATACAACAAATGCTAACAAATATGTGGGGGGCAAAGTATCCTCCTTATATTGATGGTGGGAATGCAAACTGATCCAACCACTATGGAAAGCTATGTGGAGTTTTCTCAAAACACTAAAAGTGGATCTACAGTATGATCCAGTGATTCCATTCCTAAAAATCTACCTGAAGAACACAAAAATGCTAAATCAGAGAAAAGGAAAAACCTGCACCACTATGTTTATTGTAGCACTGTTTAAATAGCTAAGATATGGAAACAAACCAAATGCCACCAAATACACAATGGAATATTACTCAGTGATCAATAAAGACAAACATGGCATTATGGCAACATGGATGGAGCTGGAGGAGATTAGATAAATATTGGATGGTTTCACTTATATGTGAAATACAGATACAAAATGACAAAACTTGCAAACTGACCATAGATCTGAGGTGCACAGAAAAGGAGGAGGAAGAATGGATTTAAAACAGGGGAGGAAAGAGCACAAGGGAATATGCTGATCATTCACAGGTGACATGGAGGGGGGATATCTATGGCAATTACACTTAAGGGGAGAAACCAATTACTGAACAAAAATAAACAATGTAAAAAAATAAATTGTAGAAATAATAATAATAGGAATATCAGAGTGGGAAGAGAATGAGAAAGGAGAAGATATATTTAAGAAACAGGGGCCTCCCTGGTGGTGCAAGGGGTTAAGATGCAACTTATGAAGCTATCCGCAGCCACTGCAACACAAGTTCGATTCCCGGCCAGGGAGCTACCCACATGGTACAGCAGACCTCTCCTGACTCGCCTGCTGCTCCCCTCAGTAGTGTATTTCAGTCAATCTGAATACACTGTTCTGTTCCTCACTCTGTCTCTGGTGAATCCTCTCACCCCCCACAACTCTGGCTTGTACCCTAGCTCTTGTATGCATAAATAAATCTTAAAAAAAAAAGTCTTCTCAGAATAGTGAATATAATGATGTGCATTATACCTCTATCTGCACAGGGAGCTCAGCAGGCAATGTGTCTCCAGGTGATTTAACCTTTTTCAGTGGCTTCACATAGAATGAGTCTTCTCTGGAACTTATTTCAGAAAATTCTGCTTCCAGCCATAGCTTCTTATTACAGAGGCACATGTATATTTCTGTGTCTACCCCAGGCTATAAGGACTATTCAGATCCAACCAATATTTAAGTTTTTGAGTAGAAAAACTGAAGCAAGGGAAGTTGAAAGGTAATACGGCCAGTTGGTTACTGGGAAAAACCCTATATTTTCAGTCTTAGATGATTCTATTAATGCTAGTTGTTCCAAATAATCTCTCCCCCGCTCTCTGTGCTTCTGAGTGGTAGTGTTCATCCAGGGCTGGCCTTGTTTCCATAGTCCAACCTGACCCCATCCTGTCACAGATCAAACTCTTTGGGTGAGAGTTTAGGGAGAGTGCAGCTGAAATCTGCCAAAGGAGGGGCTCCTTTATTGTTTATTGCCCTGTATAAACTCAATCTCCTCCCCATGACCTCATTTCTGAAGGGTTTACCCAGCCCAGAAGTTAGTCTTTACTCACATTTCATAAACAAAATAGGCTCATTTTTTTTTTTTAAGATTTATTTATACCAGCACTGGGTACAGTCAGAAGTGCGGGAGGGTGAGAGAATTCACCAGAGCCAGAGGGGAGAGCAGAGCAGGCAGACCGACGAAGTACACTGCTAAGGGGAGCAGTCGGTGGCAGGAGAGGTCTATGAGCCATTTGGGACCCTCAGCCGGCGGCCGGGGATCGAACCGGTGCTGCAGAGGCTGTGGGAAGCTTCGCAACCCAGCGCTCAATTGCTGCACCACCGGGGAGGCCCAATGTAGGCTCATTTTTTATTACATGCATTGATATAGAAGAAGAATACTTTTATGATTGTGAGATGTCCTTTAGAGTTGGCTGATCCTGGCCACTGTAAACAATGGATATGTTTGTGTGTGTGTGTGTGTTTATTGTAGCACTGTTTAAATAGCTAAGAAATGGAAATAATGCCCCTAAACAGATGAATGGATCAAAAAGTTGTGGAATATACACAATGGAATACTACTCAGTGATCAATAAAGACAAACCACAAAATGCACTGACTTGTATCTTCTTTCCATAATTTCCATTAGACATTTACCTCCCCCTATAGGTTTGGATAGTGAGAATCTCAGTTTTATGCTAAATACATTGGAAACATGACCACCAGGAATTCCATTTAACCTCTCTCCTTTATTTGTTACAATTATGAGTCTAAGAATGGGTTAGTAGAGAGCTTCAGCTAAACAAAAATGATAAGTAGATTTGTGGTAACCTGAGGAAAATGACAGTGATCTCATGTACAGTGGCTATTTTTCTTTGGGGAATAACTGTAAAGATTTATATTTGATGGTACAAAGTCATGTTAATTAAAGTCTAGGGATAAAAAGCTTCCGGGACATTCCCCCTTGAGGTATTTAATTAACAAAGGGTCTGTGTTATGTCAGTCAGATGTGCCCTGCCTCTGACCAGCAACTTATGGTAATAACATTAAAACTATAATCAATTTATATATTAATGATAAGCTTTTGTGAAACCCAATCTGGAAGAAAAATGAGCCTCTATATTCTCAGCCCATCAACAAATTCTTCGTTTCAGTTCTGAGAGAAGAAAGAAAAACCTAACACTTCTCACCCAGGTTACAGCACTGCAGACACCTAGGTTTCCAGGTGGCAACAAAGAAAAGAAATGGCAGAATTATGAGGTAGTCAAATTTAAAATTTACTCAAGGAAAAGCTAACAGTTGCTGGAAGTTTTCCTATATTTCTGAAAATACAGTCATATTAATATTTTGATGGTTGTTTTGCATTAATGATGATAATCAAGGGCTATCTAATTTTTTAATTGTCTAATGGGTATTAATTCTGATGACCACACAGGAAAAATAGTGAAGTAATACTTAGTAAACAGAGCATGATTGTATGAGTGGATACCCATGCTTTTCAGATTATATGTAAAGACTTTTATTTAGTGGTTTAAAAATGGTAGGTTTGATTTTAATTTTTTATCTCCAGAAAATTTTATCTTCATAAGCTAGATAATAGAGAGTGTTAGGGATATCCTGGGTAACAAAAGTCTTATAAAAATGATGGTTGTTACAGCCATGAGTTCCAGAATCCAATAACACTGAGTTAAAGATTCAACCCCATCACCTACATACTCTGCAACATAGGGCAAAGAGCAAACCTTCTACAATTTGACTTTGACATTTGATACTGGTCTATCAAGATCACCCATCTGTCGGTGTTGTCATTGAGACTCAATGTGTCTGAAGAACTGAGCACACTGCTTAGCAAAATGAGGTAATAAAGGATCATTATTTTTTCTCTAGTCAATGAAATATGTATTGAAACAATGGAATCTATATAACTCCCTTCTAGTTTTTCCCCAAGATGTTTATTTTGACTGGTTTGCAGTTATGTGAAAACGTTAAAAATATAACTTATTTAAATCTATCAAACAAATAAACATCAAAACAGAAATCAAAAGATAATCCAAAATGTTTTTAAAAATTTATTTATAAAAGCATATTTATGTGTGAATCACCACACCATCCAGTGCAATAGTTCTTTTCTTACACAAAGTGTTTGGCAAGTCATGCTGAATCCTAAGTCACTATGGGTGAGATAGGCTTGATTTGATTTTTCTTTCTGTCCCTGCCAACATGAGGAGAGAAGAAAGACAGGCATGCCCCCTGTCAGCTAGTTGTTTTGGACATCAAGGAATGCCATGTAGTGATGTTTATTGATACCTCCTGTGTATCAGAGTTATCAGGATTGCTTTGAAGTTGAGCACAGGCAAAGCTAAGGAGGTAAGAACTGGACCCAGCCAAAACAGTGTATGGAATTTCCATTCACTCTCCATTCTTCTGGGTCCCTGAAGGAGAGGACACAGTAGATGGAGATGTCTCATGAGGGTCTCAGGACACCTTCACAAATAGCATTTCATAAACAAGTTAATCAAAAGTTTCCAGAACATGTCCATTGTTCATTCCAAGACAATACAATAGGGCTGTACTTCCTCCAAATCTGACTTTTTGACCTGGCATTCTCAAGAAAATAGATAAACGCCTAAAAGAAAGCACTGAGAAAATGGAAAGATTCAATTCAGGAAATGGGATTAAATATGCAGATATATTATTTGCAACCACGTATGTATTGTATGACATTGAAGCACTGTGGTTCCCTGAAGATTTTTTAATCATAAGATCTTAAGACTTAACTGAGGCTTGGTTAATATCCCAGGTCCCATGCCAGCAGATTTAGGTTGTGGTTCAAAACTCTTCATTTTTACAGGACTCTTCTTTGATTCTGATGATCAGGTAAGTTTAGGAAATGCTGGTTAGGTTGAATGTGGGCTCTAAAATCAAAATGCCAGGGTTACTTTATGGTCCTCTGCTCTTTAGAAAATTACCCTGTCCCTATGAGTTCTAATTTTCTTAAAATTGGTGTAAAATTACTAATTTACATAAATTAACTTTTATAGCAGGGATTGTTAGAAAATTCAACTATATAGTAGTGCATGCAAATGCTACCATTTACTGAGATCAAGAACAATCATTACTATTATTATTATTGTTACTATTTTTATTGCTACCATTGTTGCTAAGGTGATGAGTTGTACTAGATGCCTTTGAATAATGCCAAAATGCATTTAAATTCATCAATCTAATTTCCATCATTCCATTTTTTAAACTAAATATTCCCAAGATGTCTTTGTCTCAATGCAAATTGATTAAAATATTTAGAATGACCAAAGGTAAACTCAAATATCAAGTCTTACATGAAATGAGTAGAAATAAATTGATCAGCAGAAACACTGTGTCTCCCGTATACATATATTGTATTATGCATTTCTGAGTGAAAGAGTGTATTTCTAAGTTGGTTATGATTGCTTGATTAAAGGCAATCTCAGAAAAAATCATAGTCAGGCTCCTTGTTTGACTCTTAACCTATACTAGACCTTGGAAGAAAGGGAAGAATAATAAGGCAGAAGTGAAACTATGTGAAGAGCCAATTTCTAGATGAGAAGAAAAGATGATACAGGGATTAAAAATGATGGCAGAAAGTTAAGTGGGTAAAGGAATATTGGTAGGAAATAAGACTGCAATATAGGAAAACTACAAATAAAAGTGTGTTATGTGCACTCATATTAATGGGGGTGAATAGCTCCTTATATCTAGCACAACTTAGCAGGACTCAGAAGACCCCAAGTTCCCCATTTGTCTGACTTTAATGCTTTACATTCTGGTATTAAAACCCTTCTTTTTTTGAAGACTTTTTCTGCTGATAAAAATGTGATGTCCCCACAACTCCACATTAAGCATCAGATTTAGTAGTAGAGTGATATATTTACTAGGTCAATTATTGGAGTTACATCGAAAGTATCAGAAAATTTTAAAGTGTTGGGCATCTGAGATGGGCCAGGGAAACCACCTGAAGATATGACCAAAATTTTGTATTTTTCTCATGGTTCGTATGTGTGCATATCATCATCAGTGAACTTAGATTGTTTCCTTTCCCCTGGGATCCCTACAAATCATTCTGTATGGTACAAATAGCGAAAGTGGCACAGCTACTTCCATGGACTACAATAGTTCTAAGAGCCAGATATCAACTAAATGTATTTGTTTGAATGTTGTATGAGCCATTGTTAGTATGACTCTGTGATAAGCCAAGTAGCTTCCTGTCTAAGGTAACAACCTTACAGAGGGCACTATAAATGCTCATCAGCAGCTTAACATATCATGAGGGTACCTGACACTTACAGTTAGAAAATAACCAGCAATCAGAAAAAAAATGCATTGAATATCTGCAATGTTTCAGAATTTGGCTTAAGTTTGACTTCAGAAAATCATTATTAAAGTCATCAGCCTTCTTCACTGTCCACTGTATTTCCTGACTAGAATGATCACATAGGGATGATCAGTTATCTTTCCATTTACTAATAATAAACCACTTCTAACTTTACATCTTATTTCCTCCCACTTTTCTGAAGGAAATTTGAGTCCTAACCACAAATACTTCCCATAATACTATTTTCTGGTGCTTGCTTGCTTCACTTCTCATAATGTTCCTGACAGTTGGAATGCCTCTCTCAAGCTGGAAAGCTATTAATCATCCTTTAATACGCAGCTAAAATATCACCTCCACTCCCAAAACTTCCATTATTTACTTGCAGCTTTTGAACCATGTTTTTTTTTTTTTAAAAAAAGACCTCTCATTTTGCTGTAATGGGAAAGCATCTGTTCCCCTAAAGTTTAAGGCCAGAAGTGAAATCCTATTCATCCATAAATTCTTATAGTCTAGAATAAAGTTTCTCCAGGAGATATTAAATTCAACAGACATGTGTATAGTGAAAAAATGACTGAATGAGCCATGGAGAAACATGAGGAATTAATTTCCAAATCTGTTAATATATAAATCTTGAATTTACCTATTTCATAAATATTAGTTAAGCCCAACAAGTGACCACATAGTCATATGAGGATGTGTCCTGTGAAAAAAAAGACAAAAATGATGGGAAAAGTAAGATTTTTTTTATTTTTCTGCAAATAACTTACACTAAAGCACTCATGTAGCTGAAAGACACATAGATTTTGAGTCTTACTGACTTTCCCTGTGAGCTATCACTTACTGCATAACACTGCATCAAATTGGTCAAGTACTACATTAATGTTACTCTATGATGCCTGATTATAAGAATTAAAAACAATTTAATTGTTCTGGAGAAATATGTATTTTTAACATTCCATAAGCATCCCAGCTATGTTTTATCAAGCAACTTTAAGTAACTACTGAACGTTTGATTTCATGAATTCCATAAAACTGAGAATTAAATTTTGTATTCCTAACCTCTCAGAAGCTACAAATCAGAAAAAAAAAATGTGGACAAAATTCACCTTTTCACACAATTGTTTATTACCTACCTCTTCAAGATACAAGGCAAGATAATTCTGAGAGTTCAAAGTATTTAAGAAAAAATATTACCTCTGGGAACAATAACCATCTACAGGGGTAAGAAATAGGAAATTTCTCTAGAAGTCACTGGGTATAAAGTAGATGATAACGTATACCTTAATGTACATGAAAGAAGACAGGAAAGGTGAAAGTCTATGGGGCAACCATGGAGGAACATTGAGCTGGAAATTTTGAAATAAGTAATATGCTTTAACAATTAAAGTAAAACTGGACTGCTCTTTTATTCACTGTTCCTTTTAAAAATTTTTATGTGTGGTTTATATTTCATTTGTTTTTATTTTACTTTTTCACTGTTATTTAAACCATGCCTCAAACCAATGGATTATTCACAACTCACCTCATCCACTTACCCACTCACATGTTTGTTATAAATTATTATACTTAACATAGTTTTACAGATATGTGTGAATCTGCGAGAAACATAGCAGAGTCTCTGTGGCTCTTCATATCTATATTTACTTATGCAGTTGCAAATGTAAATACATTGTACATCCAAATGCAGCTCTGTGAGTAGTAAGAGACCTGAAGGCACTGGTTCAGCCACTATTTTAAGAAATCTTCCAATTATACTGAATATAGGCATTTGACACTGCTGACCAGACAATGTTCTAAAATCTCTACACTTATTATTTTAATCTTCACTTACCCCTGTGCAGTGAATATGGCTTAGTCCTATTATATAAAGGAAGGAAGAGAGGTTCAGTAGGATGATCCATTAGACCAAGGTCATCAGACTAGTAAATGTGGTCATTTGATAAAGGGATTTTCAAAGCCTGGTAATGATCCTCTAGAGGCTATGTTTTTAACTAATCCACAATGCTGTCTGTTTTTACAGTTTATAAGCATAAACAAACCTTTGCTAAACAGAATACCTTCTACCTTAAAATAAGTTACCTCTTGCAAGCTGAATCCTAACAATTTTCTCCAACATGGTCTTCTGTCCTTTTTTTTGTGCAGCATCAGCAAGCACCCTAATTACTTTAATGGAAGATTCAGACTTCATGCATAATAAGGGCATTTGTGTGAAACTGACAAGAATATTTGTGAGGTCCCTCCTTATGTATGGGTGGTATGATTAGTTATTCTACTGCTGTTCAGCTGACTTAAGATACTTGAGTTGGGATCAGAGTAAGGATGACTTGTGGACAAATGAGAAAATACTCTCTAGGAAAAAAGTGTTAGCAAAAAGGAGAGCACAGACCACACTAAGTTTTGAATATGATTTTATATTCTCAGGTAATCAAGGCCTTCAAATCCCATCTTCAAGACAATCTTCATTTTCCAAAAAGCCTTATAATACTGACTGAATCTGTTGCTTTCCAACATCTAAAGTGATTTTAACTCTTGTTGAAGTATAATAGTTTGTTGACTAAAAGCAGATGCTTAAACTAATTCTTTAAGAAATACACATGATAAATTGACATAGAATTTACTGTCTTTTTGTTGACAGAATATTAAAATGTGCTTGTATTTTTATGCAGTTAATATCAGAGGTTACAGTTTATAATAGTATATAAAGATTGTAAATAGTATTTTATAAAGAAACACATGGGAAATAATGAAAATTTTGTATACTTTGAAGCTATCCATAATTATGGAGAAGTAGCAACAAGGAAAGAAATCATATTAATATATTCAGAAGAGTTCTGGGAGTAGGGGTGGCAGAAGATGTGATATTAATTCATCACTAGATGGAGCAATCTTCTTACCATTTTTTTCTGAACAATGATATTCAGTCATGGAGGGAAACAATAAGACTGCTACCATGGATTTTATTCTCCTGGGTCTTTGGCCTGAGCTCAGTCACCTTGTGTTTCTTATCTGCCTCATTATTCTGGTCTACTTTATAGCTGTCCTGGGCAATGGTATTCTCATTCTCCTTATATGGTTGGATACCCGACTACATTCTCCCATGTACTTTCTACTCAGTCAGCTCTCCCTCATTGACTTGGCCTTGATCTCAACTACTGTTCCCAAAATGGTTGTGAACTTCTTCTCAGGGAAAAGAACCATATCACAAGTTGGCTGTGGAACCCAGATCTTCTTCAGCTTAACCCTGGGGATTGCTGAATGCCTTCTGCTTACACTCATGTCCTATGACCGATACATTGCCATCTGTAACCCATTGCGTTATTCAGTCATCATGAGCCATAACACCTGTAAAAAGATGGTCATTGTATCATGGGCGGGAGGGGCAATAACTTCCCTGGGTCACACAGCTTATGCCATGCACTTCCCCATCTGTCATCCCCGAGAGATCCCACACTTTTTGTGTGAGGTCATGGCCCTTCTAAAACTCACCTGTGATGACATTTCAACCTATATGAAATCAGTGGTGGTCTCAAGTTTTCTGGTGGTCCTCATTCCCCTGGGTCTTATCATAACCTCCTACACCTTCATCTTCTTTGCTGTCATCCACATGAACTCACCTGAAGGCAAGAACAAGGCTCTGGCCACCTGCTCCTCCCACCTCTGTGTGGTCGGTCTCTACTTTGGCCCTGCCATATTGGTCTACATGAGACCTGAATCTTCTAAGACACCCAAATTAAACCAGTCTCTCTTTATGTTTAATGCAATCCTTACCCCTATGCTTAACCCCCTTATCTATAGCTTGAGAAACAAGGATGTAATAGCAGCTGTGAAGAGTATGATCATCAGTAGATGTTCCCTGCAAAATATTAAAAGTCACCTGGGTTACTATAGCTGATTATAAGCTCATGTTAGCATATTTATTTGAATTGCTCAAGGAGACATAGTACTTAACAAATTCTTTCATAAGAATTATAGAAATGTTAGAAGTCATTTGTTATTAAGACCTATAAATGCTAGAAGTCAATGTTATTTATGTGTGGAAATAAAAGTAGCATATAAAAAATCACTCCATGGCCTTAAAGGACCATCAAAAAAGTCATTTTCTCTCATCAAAAGTCTTGAAGCACCCTGCTTTTTAAAATAACATTGATTTGTTGCTCACATACACCAAAGTCACCAATGTACTCATTTTCCCAAACATACCTGTGAAGAATGTATGGTCTATTACTCAGAACAATGAGAGAATCACAATTCAGGGTTGTCAGAAAAAGCATAACTTTTTATTGACATGGCATTAAGATTGTCTGAATCTACCTTGAATTACCAAAAGCAGATTTTAACTGAGTTGCACACTGGGAACTCAATAGTCAGCATTTCTTATAAGGAACAATAGGTACACCTGAATCTTTTCACTTGCATCCAGCAAACTTTCCCCCTCGTTCTTCTGAATTCATAATCAATATCCAATGCAAACAGCGACAGAACCTCTTCCTGACAACCTGAAAAATGGTAATAAAATAGAGGTACCTACCTCTTGACATTGTTGAAAGAATTAGCTGAGTTAGCATATGTAAATTACTCAGAACAATACATGCAGAAAGGGAGTGCTATGTTATATAGATCCATATATCTGAAGGTGAGACAATGTCTTAAGTACTCAATGAAGAACAGAGAACTCAGTTCTTCAAGATCTTTTTTTTTCATCATGATCAAGTAGGCTTCATCCCAGAGATACAATGATAGTTCAACAAATGCAAATCAATCACAAGTTCAACAAACAGTTAAAAATCATATGATCAGTTCAATAGATGCTTGAAAAAGTGTTTGACAAGATACAATATCCATTTATGATAAAACAGGAACAAATGGAACTTATCTAAGATTAGGAACAAGTGAAGGATATCATCACTAAAAATCATTTTGGAAATCCTAACTGAAGCAATTAGGCAAGAAAAAGATATATATTAGGAATCCAAATTGGAAAACAGAAAGTTAAACTCACAATTTACTCATGACATCTCAATATTTAGAAACCCAAAGACTATCAAAAAAGACCAAAAACTGGGCTTTCCCTGGTGGTGCAGTGGTTGAGCACTGGGCTGCGAAGCTGCCCGCAGCCTCTGCAGCGCCGGTTCAATCCCCGGTCACTGGCAAGGGTACCGCATGGCACAACAGACCTCTCCTGCTGCGCCACTGCTCCCCTCAGCAGTGAATTTCATCAGTGTGCCTGTTCTGTTCCCGCCCTGGCTCTGGTGAATTCTCTCACCCTCCTGCGCGTCTAACTGTACCCAGTTCTTGTATAAATAAAGAAATAAATCTTAAAAAAAACTATAAATAAATAAATAGAGTAAAGTGGCAGAATGCAAAATCAATGCACAAAAATCTGCTGCATTTCTGTAAGCAAACAATATATTAGAAGAAAGGAAAAATAAGGAAAACAATCCCACTAACAATCATACCAAAAGGAATGAAATTCTTACAAAGGAGGATGAAAACTTAATAAAGGAGGTGAAGAATCTATATATTGAAAACTGTAAAACACTATTAAGGAAAATTAGAAAGAAATAAATGGAAAGATAACCTGTCCTCACAGATTGCAAAAATATATATATTTTTGATTGCTGAGTAATATTCCTTTGTGTATATGTACCACATCTTCTTGATCCAGTCATCTATTTTTGGGCATTTGTGTTGTTTCCATAGCTTGGCTACTGCAAATAGTGCTGCTATAAACATAGGGGTGCATGTGCCCCTATTTGAATTAATGATTTTGTGCCCTTTGGGTAAATACCTAGGACTAGAATTGTTGGATCATATGGAAGCTCCATCTTTAGCAGGATGAGGAATCTCCGCACAGCTTTCCATAGTGGTTGGGCAATATGGATGGAGCTGGAAGGGATTATGTTCAGTGAAATAAGACAAAGAAAAAGAAAAATACTGGATGGTCTCACTCATAGCAGAAATTTATAAAACCTAAATAAGAGACCAGGAAAGACAAATTATAGTAAAGTAAAAATCAAAAGCAACAAGCAACTATAAACCAGAGACATATTATGAGGTGGGGGGAGTAGGAGAGGATGGATTATGGTCAAAATAAGGGGGGTGGGAATTGTATAGAAATTATATAACCAGATGAAAATGCATACATTGTGCAAAAATGAAAAGATGATGTAAAAATATATAAATAAAATAAAATAAAAAATCATTAAAATAGCTATGCTACCTAAAGCAATTTATAGGTTCAGTGCAATACTTTTCAAAATCCCAATGACTTTTTTCAAAGAAAATGAACAAATAATTATAAAACTTATATGGAACCATAAAAGACCCCAATTAGACCAAACAATGGAGAAAAGAAATTCTTTTTAACAAATGATGTTAGAAAGGAACAGATAGTTTCATGCAAACAAATAAAACTAGATCCATACTTTACTTAATAAAATAAAAATTTATTCAACATGGATTAAGGAAGTGGATATAAAAACCAAAACCATAAAAGACTTGAAAGAGAGCCTCCCTGGTGGCGCAGCAGTTGAGCACTGGGTTGCGAAGCTGCCCGCAGCCTCTGTGGCACCAGTTCAATCCCCGGCTGCTCCCCGGCCACTGGAGGAGGGTCCCACATGGCGCGCAGACCTCTCCTGCCGCCCGCTGCTCCCCTCAGCAGTGCAACTATAAATCAGAGACACACCCCGAGGGTTAGAGGAGAGGAAGGATTAGGGTCAAAATAAGGGGGGAGGGTGCAATTGTATTGGGAATAAAACCAAAATGATAATGCATATATTGTGCAAAAATGAAAAATGATGTAAGAATTATATAAAATAAAATAGTAATTAAAAAAAGATAAACCAATGCCATTCACCGCAATGTGGACTGAACTAGAAGATATTTTACTAAGTGAAATAAGTCAGAAGGAAAAAGAAAAACATTGTATGATTTCACTTATAGGAGGAACACAGGGGAACCAAATAAAGGAAAACATAAGAATAAAAAAATTAACAAGCAATTATGAATCAGATATTCTGTGGGAGTAGGAGAAGGAAAGGGATCAAAACCAGGGTGGGAAAGGCATAAGGGACTCTATGATGATGTATGGGTGAATTGGTTGTGGGAATTCTATGGGGCCTACAACTGAGAAAAGAAAGCAAACATTGTACAAAAATGAACAGTGATGCAAAATATATAGAAATAAATAAATTATGAAAATATCAGTATACAAAAATATGTTTTATATCTATATGTAAACAGTCAATTAGGTAAAAGAGATTTTTTTTTTTTACAAAATCCCACTTGTATTCACACCAAAAATGATGGGTCCTGAGAATTACCTTAACAAAGTTGGCGTAGGACCTCCATGCTGAGAACTATAAGAAACTGTCAAAGGAAATAGAGGAAGATAAAAATAAATGGAATGATACCCTATGTTCAAGGGTTTGAAGTATAAACATTATTAAAATGGGCATGTTACCAAAAAGGGCTTGCAGATTCAATACAATTTATATCAAAATCACAATGGCATTCCTTAAGGAAAAAGATCAATAATATATATTTTATTTATTTATTTTAATTTTCATACCTCATTGTTCATTTTTGAACAATATTTACTTTTTTTCCATAAGATGTAATTCCCATAAATTTCCCACCACAACATTACCCATGAGTCATCACCTTAGATCCTTGTGCTCTTCCTTCCCCTGTTTGATTCCCTGTCTACCTTTCCCCTACTATATGTCTCAGTTCTATAAGTAGTTTAGTTTCATTCTTTTGCATGTGACATTTCAGCTTTCCCAGTAATATTTGTTGAAGAGACTATCCTTATTCCAGTGCATATTCTTTGCTCTTTTGTCATAGATTAGTTGACCATATGCATATGGCTTTATCTGAATATCAATTAGATTCTTTTGGTCTGTGTGTCTGTATGTGTTCCAGCACTATGCTGTTTTAATTATTATAAGGCTTTGTAGTATATATTGAAGTATGGGAGTGTAACACCTCCATTCTTCCTCTTTTTAGTAAGGACAGCTTTGGCTATTTGAGGTTTTGTATGATTCCATGTGAACTTCAACAATATTTGTTTCTTTGAAGATTACCTCTGATTTTCCTTCATTGGAATTGCACTGAATCTGTGAATTGCTTTTGGTAGGAAAACAATCCTACAAGTGAATGGTACCCAAAGGAAGGCAGAGACAGTCACACTTATATCAGAAAAAAATAGATTTTCAGCTAAAATAGGTAATGAGAGACAGGGAAGAACACTATCTAATGATTAAGGGAATGATACTTCAGGAAGACATAACACTCATTAACATATATACAGCCATTAAAGGAGCACCAACATACATTAGGCAACCAATATTAACTCTGAAAAGAGCCATTGGAAAAAACACATTTGTGTCAGGGGACCTCAACAACATGCTTTCACAATAGACAAATAACATGGACATAATAACCTTAAACAGATAATTAGCCCATATAAACCTCAAAGATTTTTACAGGGTACTGAGCTACAAAAATATAGAATACATATTTTTTTTTTCAAGTGACCATAAACTATCCTTCAGAAGAGGCCACAATGCATATCACACAACAAATATCAGCACATACACAAATATTGAAATCATACTTAGCATGTTTTCTAAGGTATCAAATTAGATATCAACTATCAAAAGAAAGCAGGAGAATCAGTTAATACATAGTAACTGAATAGCACTATTAAAAGACTATTGCATAAGACAAGAGAAAGACATACAAGGAATCCAAATAGGAAAAGAAGAAGTCAAACTATCACTATTTGCAGATGATATGATAATATACATAGAGAACCCCAAAAACTCCACAGAAAAACTAATTCAACTTATCAATCAGTTCAGTAAAGTGGCAGGATACAAAATCAACATGCAAAAGTCAATAGCCTTCCTAAACACAAACAATAAATCTGAAGAAGAAGAAATCAAAAAACCATCGCTTTTATTACTGAAACAAAAAAAATCAAATACTTGGAAATAAATCTAACAAAAGAGGTAAAGGACCTATACAAAGAAAACTATAAAACACTGTTAAAAGAAATAGAAGAAGACACAAAGAAATGGAAAGACATCCCCTGCTCATGGATTGGAAGAATAAACATTATTAAAATAGCCATCCTACCAAAAGCAATATACAGATTCAATGCTATTCCAATAAAAATTTCAATGCCATTCTTCAAAGAAATAGAACAATTATTGATGAAATTCATATGGAATCACCAAAAAACCTGTATAGTCAAAGCTCTCCTGAAAAAAAAGAAGGGAATGGAGGCATCACACCCCCAGACTTCAAACTATACTACAAAGCCATAATCATCAAAACTGCATGGTATTGGAACAAGAACAGACACACGGACCAATGGAATCGAATAGAAAATCCAGAAATAAACCCACAGATTTATGGTCGACTAATCTTTGACAAAGGAACAAAGAATATACAATGGAGCAAAGAAAGTTTGTTCAATAAATGGTGCTGAGAAAACTGGGTGGCTACATGCAAAAGAATGAAGCTTGACTACTACCTAACACCATGCACAAAAACCAACTCAAAATGGATTAAAGAACTAGACATAAGACCTGAAACCATAAAATACATAGAAGGAAATATAGGCGAAACACTACGTGATATGCACATCAAAGACATCTTTACAGACACATCACCCAAAGCAGTGATAGTGAAGGGAAAGATCAACAGCTGGGGCTACATCAAATTAAAGAGCTTCTGCACAGCAAAAGAGACAATAACAAAAACAAAGAGAAACCCCACCGACTGGGAGAACATTTTGGCACCCAACACTAATGATAAAGGACTGATCACAAAAATCTGCAAAGAGCTGATGAGACTCAACAACAACAAAGAAAATAATCCAGTCAAAAAATGGGCAGAAGAGCTAAAAAGAAACTTCTCTGAAGAGGAAATGCAAATGGCCAACAGGCATATGAAAAAATGTTCAACATCACCTGCGGGGAGGGGAGGGATTGGGGTCAAAATAAGGGGGTTGCAATTATATGGGGAATATAAAAATACAATTTATTTTAAAAAATGAAAAAAAGACTATTGCAATAATAAAGAAATCAAAGAATAAAACAGAAAATACCTCCAGACACGCAAATAAGGATACAACTTTCCAAAACTTATGTGACACAGCAAAAGGAGTATTAAGTAGGAAATATACAGCAATATGAGCACACATTAAGAAACCAGAAAGAGTCCAAATAAACAGTTTTGCCTCTCATATCAAGGAACTAGAAAAAGAACCAAAAAAATGCAAAAGCTAGTAGAAGGAAGGAAATAAAAAAAAAAAAACAGAGAATATAAAAATGAAATAGAAATAAAAAGAGAGTCAAGCATATCAATATGTTCTTTGGGGAAAAAAAACCAAAGAAGCAAATCTCACTCTGAAAAAATAAACAAAGTAGACAAACCTCTAGCTAGGTTTACTAAGTGAAAAGGGGAGAAAATTCAAATAAATAGTATTAAAAATGAAAGAAAAGTTGTAAGGGACACTGCAGAAATTCAGAAAATGATAACAAATTACTATTTATACACTAACAAATTCAATAGCTAGATGGAAAAGGGAACAAATGAAAATCTTGGATAACAACAAAAAAATCACTACCAAGGACATTGAAATACTAACCAAAATTCTCCCCCAAAATCAAAAATCCAAAAGTAGGGCCTCCCTGGTGGCGCAGAGAGTTGAACGCTGCACTGTGAAGTTGCAGCTTCTGCAGTGCAGGTTCGATTCCCAGCTGGCCAGGGAGAAACCCACATGGCATGGCTGACCTCTCCTGCCTTGCCCACTGCTCCCCTCAGCAGTGTCTTCAGTCTTTCTGCCTGTTCGCTCCCCGCTCCGTCTCTGGTGAATTCTCTCACCCTCCCACCCCTCTGACCTGTACCCCAGTTCTTGTATAAATAAATAAATATTTTTTAAAAATCCAAAAGTAGATTTCATTAATGAGTTTTACCAAAACTACTGAGACAAACTAATACCTATATGTCTAAATGCATAGAGAAAATGGAGAAAGATGGAATAATTCCAAACACATTTTATGAGGTCAACATTACCCTGCTTCCAAAAGCATCACAAAAAGAAAACTAAGGACCAATATCCCTGACAAATACAATTGCAAAGGCCTAGACAAAATCTGAACAAAGTGAATTCAGCAATGCATAAAATGGATCATATATCATAAGAGGGATTTATTCCAGGGTCACAAGTATATTTCACCATCCAAATTCCAATCAATGTAATTCACCACCAAAATAAGAGGAAAGACAAAAAGAGTGAGATCTTATCAATAAGTGAAGAGAAAATATTTGATAAGAATCACCATACATTTATGATTAAAAGACCTTAAAGGTGGGAATAGATGGAACACATCTTAACATAAAAAGGGCTGTATATGACAAATCCATAGCTAACATAATGCTCAATGGTGAAATAGTTGAAACTTTTCCAACAAGATCTAATACAAGACAAGGATGTCCAGGGCCTCCCCGGTGGCGCAGCGGTTCAGCGCTGGGTTGCGAAGCTGCCCGCAGCCAATGCAGCACCGACTTGATCCCTGGCCACCAGATGAGGGTCCCACATGGCACGCAGACCTCTCCTGCCGCCCGCTGCATCTCTCAGCAGTGTACTTCGTCAGGCTGCCTGCTCTGCTCTCTGCTCTGACTCTGGTGAATTCTCTCACCCTCCCGCACTTCTGACTATACCAACCGCTTGTATAAATAAATAAATAAATCTTTAATAAATAAATAAATAAATAAATAAAAACCACACAGGGTGAGAAATGTAAGACTCAATCACTTTTGTTACCACAACCCAAGCACCTCATTGGTAGGATCCACCTCAGCAGTGGAAGCCAGCAGCAGCACCAGTGGTGTTCTCTTACCCTGCTGCTCCACCACAAGTCAGTTATGGCAGTTGCTCCTCAGAGCCCAGCAACTGCCTTTTGTTTTTTTTGTAAGGAACTCTTACTGTTTTTTTTTTTTTTATTTTATATAATTCTTACATCATTTTTCATTTTTGCACAATGCATACATTTTCATTTTGGTTATATTCCCCATACAATTGCACCCCCGCCCCTTATTTTAACCCTAGTCCATCCTCTTCCCCGTCAGTGTGTCTCTGATTTATAGTTGCTTGTTGATTTTGACTTTTAATTTGTATTAATTAGTTTTTTTCCTGGTCCCTCATTTAGGTTTTCTAAATTCCTGCTATGGGTGAGATCATCTGGTGTTTTTCTTTTTCTTTCTGACTTATTTCACTGAGCATGAGCCCTTCTAGCTCCATTCATGTTGCTACAAACTGCATGTGTTTATCTTTTTTGATTGCTGAGTAATATTCCATTGTGTATATGTACCACATCTTCCTCAGTAGGAAGCAGAAACTTAGAATCTTGTCTTACACCAGCAATTGAACAAATTCAGGATTCAAAATGGCAAACATGCCCAAAACAAATTGTGTAGACAAAATTCACAGCAGCAAATCCTTTCAGACTCAGAAAAAATCTTGTTAATTTTTCTGATCCAGACTTTGCAAAAATTCAAGTTATCTCCAAGAATCCATCAAGGCTACCAGCAATTACCAGTTACAGCTTAAGGCTACTCTTTCCTTAACACCCAGGCATACATTTGCTAATTTAAACACCACTGCTCCACAATTGGCTTGCAAAATCCATCAGGCAGAGAGCAGGAAGTTGCCAAAGACAAAGCAACATACCAGTGAAGAACCATTATTCCCTTTAGAAATGCTAATGAGACAGCAGAGATTACAAAAAGAAAGAAAAAAAAAAGTTCCAAAGTCCTAGCAACAAGAATCTCTGAATTTTACAAAAGCCAGCCAAGTGGCCTCAGACGCCATCTTTGATCTAGCCACATGGTCCAATGTACTGCCTAATCTTTTGAGTAAAACTGGCACAGAACAATTTCCACAAATTAAAATCTCTTAGCAAGTCACTACAAACAAATTACACACAAACACACAGAATTTTCACAAAGCCCAAGCCAGTTTTTCAACAGCAAATCGACATATGAAACAAACACACTGGAGAAACCAAAAATCACATTTGCGCTTATGGTAGCCAGTGCCATAGGGAAGCCCAATTCCCCCATGGGGCTGACTAACCACGGATGGCTCTGTCCTAAATCACGTTGGACGCCAAATTTGTTATAGGACAGGGAGAGGGGCAGCTCAAGTCCTGCAAACCTGCCTATTCTAAATGGGTTCTGCCATCCACCGCATCAACACAAAACATAGGAGACTTTAATGGGAAGGAACTTTAATAAAACTAGGAAACAATACAGGTAAGGCAAAGAATCTAGTTTCTAAATCAAGCACCCAAAGTTACCCATCCCCTCGTGGGTAAAAGTCCATCCAAATGGGATTGGCCCAGAGCAAGGCCCCAAGGCCTGCCACAAGTCTAAAGCATCTTCCAGTGGGGACCCACAGAAAAGGGTCAGAAACAACCAGACAAGCCCGGAAGGAAAAGAGCAAAATCAACATCAAGATAAAAGCTGCCATTGTCACCTCCCCACGGGTCTCACCCACATCTGTGTCACCCAGTCCACGACCAAAAGACAAGCGCAGTTTCTTCACATGTCTCTAGGCTCCACGCGCCTCCTCCAGGTCTCCTGGCTCCATCTTGCTTCCTCCTTCCTTAGTCTCTTGTGCAGCTTGTCCTCTTCCTGCTCAGTTCCACCCTCCCTTGGGTGGGGCAGGGAACCTCCCCCTTTCCTGGGATGATAGCCAATTGTTAAAGTTTCAATAATTTCACAAGTTGGTTGTGAAGCTACTGGTAACTTACAATTGGCCATGGTGGAAGTATTTTAGAGTATGAGAAAAGGTGACCACTACTAATAAGGGTTTTGATTACCCATTTGGTTTTGGATTGTTTGGGGACTGGGAGAGCTAATTTACCAGCATATCATTGTCTCTGTCTGTATCTTAAAGGAGTTTTATCATCTCTTCTGTGAACACTGCCTTTCTAAAACTAACTTTGAAAGATATACCTTCCAGACACTAGGAGAGATCTCTGGCGCCATCTAGTGACCAGAATAGAAATCACCAATAACCCCTAGAGAAGGGACCTTTCTTCAGTAAAGACTGCTTGAAACCTGCAGAAGGCTCCTGGAGGAGCCAGAGGTGAGCTGGGAAGTTCCCCGGCACCAGGCCCCTTCTGGCCAGCAGTCCAAGCTCAGAAGGCAGCGGGCACCCAAGGCCGGGGCAGACCAGGAGCGCAGGGGAGTGCAGACCGCATCGCCTTTTTAGAACAGGGACCTTTCTTCAATAAAGACTGCTTGAAACCAGCAGAAGGCTCCCGGAGGAGCCAGAGGTGAGCTGGGAAGTTCGCCCATGCCAGGCCCCTTCTGGCCAGCAGCCCGAACCCAGAGGGGGAGTGGGCACCCAGGGCCAAGGCAGACAAGGTGCGCTGAAGAGTATGCCTGTATCCGAATCACCATTTTAGAATAGGGACCTTTCTTCAGTAAAGACAGCTTGAAACTGGCAGAAGGCTCCTGGAAGAGTCAGAGGTGAGTTGGGAAGTTTGCCCAAGTCAGGCCCCTTCTGGCCAGCAGTCCCAGCCCAGAGGGGAGCCAACACCCACCACCGGGGAAGACTGGGCATGCAGGAGAGTGTGTCTCCGCATAGCCACTTTGGAACAGGGATCTTTCTTCAATAAAGACTGCTTAAAACTGGCAGAAGGCTCCCTGTGGAACCAGAGGGAAAGGTTCCCTGTGCACTCAGAAGTGAGTTGAAAGACCCCACAAGCCTGGTCCTGCCTAGCAGGAAGTTGGAAACCAGAGAGGGATCCAGTGATTTGGAACCCAGAGTGCAAACCAGCTGCCCCACCTCTAGGGAAGTATGTGGGACTTCAAGACACACCTTTGTAATTAAACACAGAAGGAGGAAATATTCTAGGACAGCGACAATTAATATACTCAAAGTACCACTGCCTCACTAGACTTCTTGCATAACAGTATTTGACTCATTAGATAGCCAGTTCCTGAACCCCACAAAGAGCACACCAAAAAGATGCTGGCCCGTACCAGCATCACACTGTCCCAAGGCATATGGCAAATTAGAAAACAGGCAGTAGGAAGTAGAAGAACTACATGCAACCCAGAAACTCCTCAGGAAAAAGGCATACCACAAAAAGAAAACCACCCACAAGAATGCAATGACAGTAACTTGGAAGAACTTCTGAGCCTTCCAGAAAGAGAATTTAAAATTGCCATGATTAAAAACTGACAGAAGTCATAAAGGAAAATAATAATAAGGGGAAAATAATCAACAATCAGAAGAATGAAATTGAGTCCCTAAAGAGCGAAGTAAAATAAATGCAGGAGATCAAAGAATTGATGGAGGAGCTAAAGAACTCTGGGAAAAGCAATGAAAGCAGAATAGATGAAATGGAAGAACAAATAAGTACTCTCGAAGACACAGAAATAAAAAGAACCAAAACAGAAAAGGAAAGAGAAGTACGAAGGAAAAAGACCAAAGAAAGACATTGGGAACTATCTGACTCCATGAGGAAAGGAAATATAAGAGTTATAGGAATCCCAGAAGGAGAGGAGAGATATGTAGGAACAGAGAAAATATTCAAGGAAATAATTGAAGAGAACTTCCCAAATGTGAAGGAGGAGCTGAAAATTGATACACAAGAAGCAAGAAGAACACCAAACTTCCATGACGAAAGGAAAAATACAGCAAGACACATAATAGTAAAGCTCCCAAGAATCCAGGACAAGGAAAAAAATAATGAAGCTGACCAGAGGGAAGAAACAGATAGCATTCAAAGGAAAACCAATCAAACTGACATCAGACTTCTCCAAAGAAACACTACAGGCAAGGAGAGAATGGAGGGACATAGTCAGCAGACTCCAAGAAAACAGATGCCAACCAAGAATACTCTATCCCTCAAAGCTCTCCTTCCTATATGTAGAAAGAATAAGGACCTTCCCACAAAAAAAGAAACTCTGGAATTTCATTACGATTAAACCCCCACTCCAAAAAATACTACAAGGAATCCTAACGCCAGAACCTCAGAGGGACAAATAACAACAAAAGATGGCCCAAAAAAAGTTATTAAAACAATAAATAAATAAAATCAAAGGAAAGACAAACACAATGGCAAATACAGATGCTAACATTTCAATATTAACTCTAAATGTAAATGGACTAAACTCTTCAATAAAAAGACACAGAGTCGCAGGCTGGATTAAGAAACAAAACCCAACCTTTTGCTGTCTCCAGGAAACATATTTAGCTACAAAAGATAAAAATAGACTCAAAGATAAAGGATGGAAAACAATCCTACAAGCGAATGGACCAAAAAAGAAAGCAGGAACAGCTATACTTATATCAGATAAAACAGATTTCAAAGTCAAAAAGATAAAAAGAGACCTCAAAAGTCACTACGTTATGATCAAGGGGACAACACTTCAAGAAGAAATAACACTCAAAAACATATATTCACCAAACGAAGGAGCACCAAAATATATCAGAAAACTATTGTCATCTTTGAAAACAGACATCAGAGAAAACACATACATAGTGGGAGACTTCAACAGACCACTATCAACAATGGATAGATCAACGAGACAAAAAATAAGTAAAGACACTAAAGCTCTAAATAAGGATCTAAAGCACTTGGGCTTAACAGACATCAATATAGAACACTAAACCCAAAAAAATCTGAGTACATATTTTTCTCAAGCGCACATAGATCATTTTCCAGGATCGATCACATACTGGGACACAAGGCAAACATAAACAGACACACCAAGATAGAAATCATACTGACCATCTTCTCTGATCATGAAGGCAACAAACTAAATAAACCATAAAAAGAAGGCAAGGGACACTCCTACCTCATGGAGATTGAAAACCACACTTCTGGAAGTCCACTGGACTAATGAGGAGATCAAAGAAGAAATTAAAAAATTCTTTGAATTGAATGACAAGGAGGACACCAATTTCCTAAATGTATGGGATGCAGCAAAAGCAGTAATAAGAGGAAAATATATAGCAATAGAGGCTCACATCAAGAAACAAGAAAGAACTCAAACAAACAACCTAATCTCGAAGCTCAAAGATCTAGAAAAAGAACAACAAAAAAACCCCAAAACCAGTAGAAGAAAAGAAATAATAAAAACAAAAGCAGAAATAAATGAAATTGAAACTAAAAAATTATCCAAAAGATCAATGAAACCAAGAGCTGGTTCTTCTAATAAATAAATAAAATAGACAAACCTCTAGCCAGGCTCACAAAGGAAAAAAGGGAGATAGTACAAATAAACAGGATCATAAATGAAAGAGGAGAAATCACAACAGACACAGCAGAAATCAAAAGAATAATCAGTAACTACTATGAACAGTTATATGGAAACAAGTTCAACAATCTAGAGGAGATGGACAAATTCCTACAACTCTACAATCACCCAAAGCTAGACAAAGAAGAAATAGAACACCTAAACAGACCAATTAGAAGCAGCGAAATTGAAATGGTAATCAAAAACCTCCCACAAAACCCAGGACCTGAATTATTTACAAAAGAATTCTACCAAACGTTTAGAAACAAATTAGTGCCTATCCTTCACAAACTCTTCCAAACAATTGAGAAGGAAGGGATAATACCTTCCTTCTATGAAAGAAGCCTTCTATGAAGCCAACATTACACTAATACCAAAACAGAACAAGGACAACACACAAAAAAAAAAAAACTACAGGCCAATCTCCCTAATGAACACTGATGCAAAAATCCTCAATAAAATTTTAGCTATCAGAATCCAACAATGTATCCATAAGATAATTCACCACGACCAAGTAGGATTCATACCAGGAACACAAGGATGGTTCAACATTTGAAAATCAATCAACATTATCCAACACATCAACAAAAAGAAATACAAAAACCATATGATAATATCAATAGATGCTGAGAAAGCTTTCGACAAAGTGCAACACCCATTCATGATAAAAGTCCTTGAAATTTTTGGGATACAAGGAACATACCTCAACATCATAAAGGCCATAACACAAGCCAACAGCCAGTATCATTCTCTTTTTTTTTTGGTTTGTTTTTGAAGATTTATTTATTTATTTGTTTATACATACAAGCACTGGGTACAGTCAGAAGCTCGTGAGGGTGAGAGAATTCACCAGAGCCAGAGTGGGGAGCAGAGCAGGCAGAAGGACCGAAATACACTGCTGAGGGGAGCAGCAGGCAGCAGGAGTGGTCTGCACGCCATGTGGGACCCTCCTCTGGTGGCCGGGGAGCAGCCAGGGATCGAACAGGTGCTACAGACGCTGTGGGCAGCTTCGCAACCCAGCGCTTAACCACTGCACCACCGGGGAATCCCCCCAGTATCATTCTCAATGGCAAAAAGCTGAAAGCATTTCCATTAAGATCTGGAACAAAAAAAAAAAAAAAAAAAGATCTGGAACAAGACAACGATGTCCACTCTCACCAATGCTTTTCAATATAATACTGAAAGTCCTAGCCAGAGCAATAAGACAAGAGAAAGACATACAAGGAATCCAAATAAGAAAAGAAGAAGTCAAACTATCACTATTTGCAGATGATATGATAATATACATAGAGAACCCCAAAAACTCCACAGAAAAACTAATTCAACTCATCAATCAGTTCAGTAAAGTGGCAGGATACAAAATCAACATGCAAAAGTCAGTAGCCTTCCTAAACACAAACAATAAATCTGAAGAAGAAGAAATCAAAAAAACCATCCCTTTTATTATCAAAACAAAAAAAAATAAAATACTTGGGAATAAATCTAACAAAAGAGGTAAAGGACCTATACAAAGAAAACTACAAAACACTGTTAAAAGAAATAGAAGAAGACACAAAGAAATGGAAAGACATCCACTGCTCATGGATTGGAAGAATAAACATTATCAAAATGGCCATCCTACCAAAAGCAATATACAGATTCAATGCTATTCCAATAAAAATTTCAATGTCATTCTTCAAAGAAATAGAACAATTATTGATGAAGTTCATATGGAACCACCAAAAATCCCAAATAGCCAAAGCTTTCCTGACAAAAAAGAGAAGGGAATGGAGGCATCACACTCCCAGACTTCAAACTATACTACTAAGCCATAATCATCAAAACTGCATGGTATTGGAACAAGAACAGACACACAGACCAATGGAATCGAATAGAAAACCCTGAAATAAACCCACAGATTTACGGTCAACTAATCTTTGACAAAGTAGCAAAGATTATGCATTGGAGCAAAGAAAGTTTGTTCAATAAATGGTGCTGAGAAAACTGGGTGGCTACATGCTAAAGAATTAAGCTCGACCACTACCTCACACCATACACAAAAACCAACTCAAAATGGATTAAAGAATTAGACATAAGACCTGAAACCATAAAATACATAGAAGGAAATATAGGCAAAACACTACATGATATGCACATCAAAGACATCTTTACAGACACATCACCGAAAGCAGTGATAGTGAAGGGAAAGATCAACAGCTGGGACTACATCAAATTAAAGAGCTTCTGCACAGCAAAAGAGACAATAACAAAAACAAAGAGAAACCCCACCGACTGGGAGAACATTTTTGCACCCAACACTAATGATAAAGGATTGATCACAAAAATCTGCAAAGAGCTGATGAGACTCAACAACAACAAAGAAAATAATCCAGTCAAAAAATGGGCAGAAGAGCTAAAAAGAAACTTCTCTGAAGAGGAAATGCAAATGGCCAACAGGCATATGAAAAAACGTTCAACATCTCTTGTAATCAGGGAAATGCAAATCAAAACTACCATGAGATACCATCCTACACCAGTGAGAATGGCACATATTAAAAAAACTAGCAACAACAAATGTTGGCGAGGATGTGGAGAAAAAGGAACTCTCCTGCACTGTTGGTGGGAGTGCAAACTGGTCCAACCACTATGGAGAGCTGTGTGGAGATTTCTGGACCTACTAAACAGAGAGCTTCCATATGATCCAGGAATTCCACTCCTAGGGATTTACCCAAAGGACACAGAAACATCCATTCCAAAGAGCACCTGCACCCCTAAGTCTATAGCAGCATTATTTACAATAGCTAAGCTTTGGAAACAACCCAAATGCCCCAAAATATGAGTGGATCAAGAAGATGTGGTACACATACACCACAAAATATTACTCAGCATTCAATAAAGATAAACACATGCAATTTGCAGCAACATGGATGGAGCTGGAAGGGATCATGCTCAGGGAAATAAGCCAGAAAGAAAAAGAAAAATACCGGATGGTCTCACTCATAGCAGGAATCTAGAAAACTTAAATAAGGGACCAGAAAAAAGAATAACTAAAAGAAAGAAAATATCAAAATCAACAAACAACTATGAACCAGACACTCTATGGGAGGTGGGGCGGGGGGAGGGGAGGGATTGGGGTCAAAATAAGGGGGTTGCAATTTTATGGGGAATTTTAAAATAAAATTTATTATTAAAAAAAGAGAAAGATATACCTTCCAGAAAGCTTTTGGGTTTCAGGCTTTGTCATTTTTGTATCTTATATTTCTCCCATCCCCAAAAGAACTTCCCCCAAGTGCAGAACAATACTGTATATGACCTTTCCTCACCCTCCAGTGTGCTGAGCCTCTACTCTTGACCAGCCACTGTTAAATCCCCAACCATAGAAAACACACGTCTCCAGAGGTAAAGACATCTTTTTTTCCTGATAGCACCCATATGCCAATATCCTTCATGTACCGTCCAAAAAAAAAGGAGCTACTGACATTTGTGAAGAGAGTATTAAACAACATATTTAAACAAAACTTTTTATGAAAATTATGAACTTGAAACAGTACAAAAGAGAGCTTAAACAGTGCTAAGGGTGCAGAAACAGGTATCTTTCAATGGGTGCACTCAGACTCAGGGTCCAACAACAACAGGGTTTATTTAACAAATAGGAGATTAGAGAAATGGA
Organism: Talpa europaea; assembly: GCF_964194135.1. Lineage (NCBI taxonomy): Eukaryota > Metazoa > Chordata > Mammalia > Eulipotyphla > Talpidae > Talpa > Talpa europaea. The sequence continues at coordinate 45,664,759 of NC_140080.1, read as the reverse complement.
AAGAGTTTCTAAGGCCACAAGTGGCTGGATTTCTCATCCCAGATAGTATCTATAGTATCCAAAAGTCCCAAGCAAAGTTCACTTGTAGAAGATGTGGCAGCCCACAGCAGCAGTCTGAAGGCTGAGCCAGACAAAGGACAAGAGAGTTACAGATTCAACAGCACCAGGAGGTGGTGCTGATACCAGGCAATAAGGGGCACTAAAACTGGCCAAGGACAGTGCCCAAAGAGTTTACTGGTCACTGTCACCCACCTGCACAATTGCAAAACCACTCAAGTTCAGGGAACAATAATGGGATTTATTGAACCAACAAGGAAACAAAGATCACTGAGGCCACAAGCAGCCAGTTATATCACCCCAAGTAGTGTTCAGTGTTTTGAAGTCTTAAATAAAAGGCATCAAACATGGTGTCTTCCTGCCACTGAATACATGGAACACCTATCTCAAACAAAAGACCATGCTCCCAAAATGGCATCTTTCTGCCACTGAAGAACTGGAACCCCTATTCCAAACAGAAAGGTCAAGATTGCCAGGAGCATGTGGCAACCAGACAGTAGGTTGGGATCCAACTCACAGTGACAGCAGAAGACACAAAAGGACATGCACACATTGCTGCCAAGATGTGCCAGCACAGTATCAGATAAGCAACACTGGAAATAGTAGTTGCATCAGCTGAATGACCTGACAAATGCCCATACTCAAATAGCCCAGTGAGATGCCTAGTTCCAGGTCTTCCCCTTCCCCTCTGCATTTTAACAGCAGCAAAGCTGGAAAGAGTTTCAGTCATTCAGCTACCTTCAAAACCTCTCAACTTTTCTCCTCTGAGGTTAGCTGCTGGAGACCTCTCCACATCCTTCAGAGGCAGGCAACAGCCTTCTAGAAGATCAGCATAATGGGGGCAGTAATAGCTGACCCTGGAATAGCTGAAGGTCCTCAAAAATGCTGAATCTCCAAAACTGCTTAATCCTGGGGGCTGCTTCTGCAGTCCCTTATATTTCCTATCAAAGTCTCCACCCCCACCAATTCTTTGTTTATATTTCTCCTGGGGCTATTTCTCCTCACCTGTGCCCCCATCCAGGGGGGCGCCCCCTATAACAGTCATTGGCTTCAACCCTGGTTACAGTGCCAGAGAACCACTGGCTGTGGACAGCTCTATGAGACACTGGGCTGAGCCCCACCATGCTCATTGCAGGTGATGTCAGAGCAGGGCCAGAGGCAAGAGCACTGGCTGAATCTCTGGAAGTCTATGGAGGTCTGGAGATCTAGAGGTTCACTGAATCCCACAGAGGACCAATTCTTAAAGCTCTTCTCTCTTCAAAGGCTGGGACCAGAATCCTTCGTTGAAGAGAAAACAATAAATACTTCCTCTTTGAAGGCTGGCTGCCTACTCCGTCTTCTCTCTTTAGGAACTGGCTGTGGACTGACCTCTCTGTGGAGACAGGAAGCAGAATTACTTCTTCTTTGAAGGATCTGATGAATGCTTCCTCTTTGAAGGCTAGCAGATGATTAATTCCAGCTGACTCTTGACCTACACTATATTCTTTTCAGGTTCCCACCACCCAGCAAGACTGACTGGATCATTTTCAATCCTAAGCATCTTATTGGACACTTAACACTAATCAGCTCATTTTCCATTTTCAATCTGAATATATTAATTAAAGGTTGAGTGACAGCTGGAGAAGCTGAACCTCATTGATCCATTTAGCTCAAACATGTTTGGCCCATTTAGATATGAAAGGGAAAAAATCCTTGCCCCTGCAATCATGTCTGTACCTGCAATCATGTCTACACCTGCAATCATGTCTACACCTGCAATCATGTTAGGGCAGGCTGTGGGTCAGTGGACTCCAGAGAGGCATGGCCAGAGATGGCTTCCCTGGGGCCAAGGGAGGGGAAACACCTGCAGGAGGTGGGCTGATCTCTCAGCCCCAACAAAATTGCCTTGCCCTGTGACCTCGGGTCACCATGGAGATCTGGTTACAAACTCACATACCCATGAAGTTAAAATAGCCAAAACCAACAGGAAGACAGACGAAGAAAACTATATCAAGGTACATCATATAAAATTGCTTAAAATCAGTGATAAGAACCTCCCCAGTGGCACAGCAGTTGAGCGCTGGGTTGCAAAGCTGCCTGCAGCCTCTGCAGTGCCTGTTCTATCCCCCGCCACTGGCGAGGGTCCCACATGGTGCACAGACCTCTCCTGCCGTGCCCGCTGCTCCCCTCAGCAGTGTACTTCTTCATCAGTCTGCCTGTTCTGCTCCCCGCTCTGGTGAATTCTCTCATCCTCCTGTGCTTCTGACTGTACCCAGTGCTTGTATAAATAAACAATAAATCTTTAAAAAAAATCACTGATAAGCAAAAAGAAAAAGATTCTTGTACAGAACCATGTATGCACCAAAATATATCCTTTTCAAAAGTCTTCACAAAAAAAAAATAGCAGAGTTAAGAACTCTGAAAATAAATTTTACTTCTATAAAGTTTTGCAACAAACACATTGAAAAAAATCCAGGATAAAATTTTTCAGAATTCTAGAAATTGAAGAAAATATTTCAGCAATCCAGGGAGTACTTATTCAAGCAAAAAATAAATTAATCTTAGTAATATAAGTGAACTTTATGATGCTTCAATTTGTTTATTCCTATCCTTTCTCCTATTCTGTTCTAACCTTGAAAAACAATAATCAACAATGAAGGTGAAAAAGAGGAGCTGGGCAGTCATGGGGCGGGCAAGAGAGGACTAGATCCCTTCCAAACCCTTATCCCTAGAGAATTATCGTGTTTTAATCCTTTTTTCTTTTTTTTTTGATTCCCCGGAACATTGTCATTATTTGATCAATGTAGTGCTCACCCACTACAAAATAAGTCCCAGGGTATTTATTTTATTTTATTTATTTATTTATTTATTTATTTCTGGGATCCTCGCCAGCGGCCGGGGAACAAACCAGCACTGCAGAGGCTGCAGGCAGCCTCACAGCCTAGCGCTCAACCGCTGCGACACCAGGGGAGGCCCAGTCCCAGGGTATTTATTTATTTTTTAAACTTTTATTTTCTTACATGTTAATCTTTTCTTTCTTTTTTTTTTTTTTTAAAGATTTCTTTATTTATTCATACAAGCACTAGGTACAGTCAGAAGCATGGGAGGGTGAGAGAATTCACTAGAGCCAGAGTGAAGAGCAGAACAGGCAGAGTGCGAAGTACACTGCTGAGGGGAGCAGCGGGCAGCAGAAGAGGTCTGCGCGCCATGGCCAGGGATCAAACCAGCGCTGCTAAGGCTGCGACACAGTTTTGCAGCCCAGCACTCAACCGCTGTGCCACCAGGGAGGCCCAGTCCCAGGGTATTTAAAAAAAACACCCAAAGCAATAGTTGAACATCATGACTGCCAACTGGTAACAGTTGGAGGATATTTGATTAAACAAAATACTAAAAAGAAAACATGGTCTGTAGTGGAATTTGAAAAGTTCTACCATATTCCTAGGAATTTCACTGAAAGTCACATGCATTCATATAACTTTGCACATTCCCAGAGCTGTGTGTTTCCCTGACATTGAAACAGAGCACAAGAAAGGGAGGGTTGAAGTGGGATTGTGTACTGCCAGAGTGAGTGTTGGAAGGCATGTTCCAGTTGAGGCACACAAGAAAAACTAGGAAACTAATTGATTGCAGGAACTTAAAAAAACTATGAAACATTTAGCTGACAAATAAGATAATTGAACACACTTCAGTGGCCACATATGACAGAATGGACTTTACAAAATTAGTGCAATTGAAAGCTCAGAAATAAAACCACATATATACTGTCAATTAAGGAACAAAGGAAAAGGAACAAAGAATATACATTGAAACAAGAAAATTCTCTTCAATAAATGGTGCTGGGAAAAATTAGATTGCCACATGCAAAAGAATGAAATTAGACTGCTATCTCACACCATACACAAAAATAACTCAAAATTGATAAAAGACTTGGAGGTAAGACCTGACATGATGAAATGTATAGAAAACAGGAAAGTCATCTTTGAGGACTTGTCTCTAAAAGCAAAGAAAATAAAGCAGAATGTAAACAGCTGGAATTACATCAGACTAAAAAGTATCTGTACAGCATAAGAGACAGTAACCAAAACAAAACAAAGAGACATCCTAGTGCATGGGGGGCAGCGGGGGTTGGAGAATATTTGCACACCATGTATCTAATAATAGACTAATATTTCAAAGAGCTCATACAACTCAACAAAAACAAACCAAACCACCCAATCAAAATACAGACAGAGTAGCTAAATAGACATATTTCCTAAGAAATGCAAACGGCCAACAGGCATTTGAAAAATTGTTCATCATTTTTCAAAGAAATGCAAATCAAAATCACAATGAGAATGGCCTGTATTAAAAAACAAACAACGAAAGGTGGGGGGGGGTGGTGGAGAATGTGGGAATAAAGGAACACTCTTACACTGCTGGTGGGAATTTAAACTGGTCCATCCATCATGGAAAGCTGCATGGAGTTTCCTTAAAATAATAATAAACAATAAATAAAAATAGATCTGCCATATGACCCAGATGCTATTCCACTCCTAGAATGCAAAGAATGCAAAAAACACTAATTTGAAAACTGCATTCCTGTTTATTGCAATAGCCAAGATATGCAAACAACCTACATGACCCAAAACTGATTAATTGATAAAGATGTGGTATAAGTAGATAATGGAACACTACTCAGTGATGAAAAAATAAACTCATGCCATTTGCAGCAACATGGATGGAGCTGGAAGGGTTATGCTAAATGAAATGTCAGAAGGACAAAAATAAATACCAGATGGTTTCACTTACATGTTAAATATAGAGAAACAAAGCAAAGGGTCAGAAAAAGACAAACATTAAAAGCTGTCCCTAGATCTGAGGCATCCAGGAGGGAAGATGGAGGGAAGAGGTGAAAACAGAGGGGCGTAAGAACACAAGAGACTATGGTGATGGACTATGCGTACGTTGGTGGTAGGAGAATTATGATGAGCACACCTGGGAATCATATACTATCTGAAATTTAGCAATGATGTAACAAAAAAAGTACTTCATAAAAAAATCATTGCAAGAAAATCACTAAAAAGCAGAAAATAACAACTGCAACAACAAACTCTGGTGACAGGGACAGAGCTGATTTCGAAATATGCCCTTCTGTGTTATTTAAAATATACAATATTTAATCAGAATTATTAAGTGACTCACTCACAAAGAGAGGGGGAAATATCTATATTACTATCTTTGAGTAAGTCCTCATATTGGCCTTTCTCAACCCGCGGGATTCGAGAGGCACGGAAGAGGGGCTGGGAATGAAATGAGAGGCTGACACACTGGATGAGAAGCTGCAAAACGGGGGACTTTTATTTCCTCTAGCACATGCCTTATATACCCTGTGCTGTGCCTGCGCTTTTCCTGTGTCTCATGTTCAGGCTGCGTGCTTCTTTTTGGTTGGTACTTTCCCTGCATGCCTGGCTCGTGCACATATCATGCTGTACACATGTGTTCATCCCATTGGCTGCTTTGTCCCATTGGCTGCCTGCTTAATGATATGCGTTCTTACTTGTTGGGGCCCAGACCTGGGGCCTAGACCTGAACATCCAGGTTCTTGCCTGAAGCAGGTACTGAATGTTAGCTCCAGGGAAGGTTTCAAGTTTCCTATTGAGACCACTGACCCCTGAAAGGTCCATGCAGGAAGCCAGAATGCAGGAGCCAATCAGGAAGCCCACCTGGGGGGCAGGAATGCGGATACCTGCCTGGAGGACTCAGACAATGAGCCTCCCCCCTCCCCCTAGGAGTCTCATCTCAGACAAAGAACCTCTACCTGACCTACAAACTTTTCCCCGCCCTACAAGCCCAACTACCCACCTGACCTCTCCTCACCCTATAAAACCCTGCTTCCCCCTAACAACATGAGCGGCTTTACTAACCCCCACCTTGGGTCCCTGAGGTCCGCCCGGGGCGCAATAAACTTTCCCTCCCTTTGAGAAATGTAGCCTGGCTCTCCTTTTCTTTACTGCACTGAACCTTTCACATATCAATTGTCACATCCAGGGGAATCAGCCCTAAACAAACAGAAAGAATTTTGCAGGAGCCGGCTATGGCGCCTCCTGGCTTATCAGGAATTTTCTTATACTTGGACCATGGCTCACGTCTGCCACCCAACTGCTATCTTTAACTTTAAAGTAAAAGAATTTCCTTATCCAATTAGTCCTTGCCTCAAAAGACCACATATCCATATTAAAGACTTGGCCAAGGGATGTTTACAGCCTTTTGTTTCCAGTAGTTTTTTCACTGGTTAATGTAAGGCCTATTGTTGAATTAGTGCCTTTTGGCAGAGAATTACTAATTTTATAAAAAAATGTAATATTTGTATCACGCAGTGCCATTTGCCATCAAATTGGTTATTCAGTAATTGATCAAAAAGCATTCACAGTTTTACTTTTAAATGCATACTTTAACAATGGTAGAAACTAGCCATAAACAAATGAGGAGAATCTAGCAGGAGTCAGCTAACGAGATTCCTGACTTTTCAGGAATCTGCCCCATGCCCAGACCTTTTGTTAGGGGGAAAAGGCGGTCCCAAAGCAAATTCCATACAGGCTTTGTGGACTCCACCCCCACCCCAGGTCAAAGCCAAAGACACTGGGAACTCCAAATCCCATCACCACCAAAGGGAAGGTGGCTGGGACCTGAGGGTGGGGTTAAGCAGCCAGGTGGATACAAAAGGCAGACACGTGGGCTTTGGGGGGCTCTCCATTTTTGGGCTCTCGGCCAGCTCGGAGCGTCCGGCCAGCTCTGAGAGTGACTTTGGGTTTCCAGGTCGTCGGATCGGGTAGGACGCATTAAAGACTTTATTTCCCTATTTTCTCCCTGAGTTGTACATTTTCCTTATTTCCTTTCCTCTTGTAAATAAACCTTTTATTAACCCTTTTGTGTGTGTCTGTAGTAGAGTATTCATAAGTCCCTTTAAAGCGCGCGGGTGAGGACCCACAGCCAGGAACCCGTTTAATATCGGGGTTGCTCTATAACACTTTCTCAGACGGCATGAGTAGCATGGCTCCCAGCACTGGTGGAAAGTATTGAAGCAACTACTGAGATCCTCTTTTATTTTTTTAAAATCAAATGTACTTGTTATTTGTAGATACTGTTGACTGTTGGGATGGATGTTGAAAGGTGGCCAATTCATCCAATACCTGAGGGAATGTAAATATGTACAAAGTTTCTGAAGGCAACTTGATAAGGGTTTTCCAAAATTTTACAAATAGTTGATACCCATTGAATAAAGCAAATGTTTTCTCCATATTAATCTAAATAAATAAAAGGGGAAGAAGGGACAGGTCCTCCTATTGATACCGGAATTGTCAGGCCTAGTCTCCTAGCCGGGATTGGATTTCAGGCTGCAGGGCAGCGCTGAGCCCCAGCCGCTAGACCCCCACGGGTTGGTGTCTCACGAAGCCGCAGCAGGAACTTCGCAGACGCTCAGGCAAGCAAGCGAGAAGAGGCAGGTTTGTTTAGAAGAAGAAAAAGTTTATTGAGGAGAAAAAGAGCAGAAATAAAGTGGGACTCCCAGGCCAGGGAACCAGGCCTGGGAGGGGCAAGGAAGCCAAAGTAGAGTCGTGTCTTAGGGAATATATACCTTTTTTTCCCTCATTATTCTAAAACTTCACCAGTCTCTTTGTGATTGGTTAGTTTTCGCCTGTCTCACTTAATTTGCTACTGAGTGGGGATCTTCGCATTCCTTATCTAACAGCTTTCTCTTTCCCCATTAGTTGCATCTTTAAATTTATGGCCCAGTCTTCTGGATGGGCATCCCTGCATTGAAGTTAAACAGCTGCCCTTCTAATGTGACCATAAATTAAACCACTCTCCATTTCTCCAATCTCCGCCTCCCTTTACCACCTGAAGGAAACCTGGACCAGCGTTAACAATGTTGTCCTTGGTCCTGGCATGTTTGTTTTTCCTAATGGAATGGGTTACTTTCCCTTGCTTGTCCTTATCTCTGAAGCCTCCCTAAATTTTTCAGAGGTCCCCTCCTGCACTATCCCTAAAACTGCCTAATAACCCTAGCTTGCCCTGTCTCACTATTGTTACAGGGCAGGGAGAGGGGCAGCCCAAACCCCGTAAAGCTGCCTTGTCTAAATGGGTTCTGCCATCTGCCGCATCAACACAAAACATATGAGGCTTTAATGGGAAAGAACTTTAATACAATTAGGAAACAATACAGAAAAGGCAAAGAATATAGTTTCTAAATCAAGCACCCAATGTAACCCGTTCTCTCGTGGGTAAAAGTCCACCTGTTAGGGGGAAAAAGATGTCCTAAAGCTAATTCCATACAGGCTTTGTGGACTCTGCCCCCACTCCAGACCAAAGCCAAAAGACACTGGGAACTACAAATCCCATCACCCCCAAAGGGAAGGTTGCTGGAATCTGGGGTGGGGTTAAGCAGCCAGGTTTGGTCTAAAACCAGACACGTGGGCTTTGGGAGATTCCCCATTTTGGCCCCCTGCCAGCTTGAGTGCCTTTGGGTTTCCAGGTCGGCAGATCGAGTAGGACGCATTAAAGACTTTATTTCCCTATTTTCTCCCTGAGTTGTACATTTCCTCAATTCCTTTTCCCTTGTAAATAAACCTTTTATTAACCTTTTGTGTGTGCCTGTAGTGGAGTATTAATAAGTCCCTTTTTAAGCGTGCGGGTGAGGACCCACAGCCAGGCAACCCATTTTATATCGGTCTGCTCCATAACAATTTGGCGCCCAACGTGGTTTCCAAGCTACACCTGTGGTTGACCAGCCCAAAGTAACTTTCCTTGCATTGGTCACCATAAAGCGCACTAGGTCAGCAGGACTCACAGTGAAAATCTTTGTTTCACGTCTTGAAAAGTCTGGGTTTTGGGCCTCCCTGGTGGCGCAGCGGTTGAGCGCTGGGTTGCGAAGCTGCCCGCGGCCTCTGCGGCGCCGGTTCGATCCCCGGCTGCTCCCCGGCCACCAGAGGAGGGTCCCACATGGCGCGCAGATCTCTCCTGCCACCCGCTGCTCCCCTCAGCAGTGTACTTCGGTCCTTCTGCCTGCTCTGCTCCCCGCTCTGGCTCTGGTGAATTCTCTCACCCTCCCGCGCTTCTGACTGTACCCAGTGCATGTGTGAACAAACAAACAAACAAATAAATAAATAAAAATACATGCCTCTTTGAAAAAAAAAAAAAAAAGAAAAGTCTGGGTTTTTTTTCCCGTGCATAAGGCTCTTGTGGGTGTGGTTTTGACCCACACGTGGCCTCAACTATGAGCTTAAGCGGTTTTATCCCTAACTTGAGTTCTTTCCGTTTTTTTCCAGCCTTGAATTTAAATAGCCTTTTTCCGTTAAATATTACCACCAGTTTTATAAGTGTAAATAATTGGATTAAACCTAGTGTATGGCACATAATTTTACTTCTGTATACGTATGTGGGTGGTTTACAAGCTGTCCCTTTACAGTCTGTACTTCTAGGTGTTTTTCTGGTAATGTGCATATGCGCCATTTGCTACATTCTTATTTCTAAGAGAGGTAGATGTTCTACTTCACATACTGAGAATGTGCTGCAACAAATTCAAGCTCTTAGCTATGCAACAACAAAATCAGGCTTTTGATTTAACTACTAAGAGTATGAGGGATGAAAACCATAATGTTTTTGAGTCAGCTTTTAAAAGTATGTAGGACCAGATACAGGCCACCCTCCATAAAATGGATATGGCAGAGGCTTGGCTGATGGCACAGAGAAGAGAAACCTTTTCCTTCCCATGAGGACTGTAGGAGGGCGAGGTTAGAAGAGGAGGAGTATCATTTGCTAAATACCTTAAACACTTCAGGACAAAGGCCTTCACCACTTGATGAGGCCCCTCTGGAGGCCCCTCCCGAGGAGACTCCTGAGGCTTCACAGCCTCCATTGCCCTCCTGGGAGGAAACTAAAATGGCGTCTCCTCCCCACACTAGACGTGGCACCCATTTTGGCAGGAAGGATCACCCTGAGGCAGGACAGTTTCCTCTTTGCCAGTTGCTGATGGGTGGCTTGAATGAACAGAGGCGACCTGCTGGGTGCTTTTGGTCGCATCATCCTTTTTGCACTGGGAACCTCCTAAATTGGAGGAGCTCTGTTCCCCTGTACCGGCAGGCTCCTAAGAGGATGGCGAACTTGTTTGCCTCCATCTTCATCTCCCACCTCCCTAACTGGGCATATATACAGTCAATGTTACATACTTTACTAGGTCTAGATGAGCGGAGGATGGTAGTCAGGAAAGCCAGGGAGGAGGCTGACCATCTCTGCCAACAGGATAGCCAATCCCCAGAGCCAGAGATTGCTGTCCCAGAGGTAGATCCTGGATGGGACCCCAACAGCGGAGGAATGGCGATGTTGGACCTGTATAAAAAATGTTTATTGGTAGGACTGGAGCAGGGAATCCCCAAACAAAAAAAATCTTAACAAAATGTTAGAACTTGCACAAGGGGCTAATGAAGATCCATCAGAGTTCCTTGAGAGGATTATTCAGACGTATACAAACCACATGGATATAAATCCAGATGCCCCAGAAAATGCTCATTTGATCACTATGGCGTTCATCACATATTGTGCTCCAGACATAAGGAAAAAGTTAACAAAGGTAGATGGCGTCACAGACATGAGTCCCTCCCAGGTAGTGGACTTAGCATTTAAGGTTTATAATAATAGAGAGGACAGGAGAGAGGACAGGAGACCGAAACCTGTGACTGTTTTCGTACAAAGAGAGCACAAGACAGGGTTTCAGGGAAATAGAACCCCTAGGAAGAAATCAGTGTGCTTTCTGTAGGGAAGAGGGACGTTGGAAGTACAGTTGTTCCAGGCTACAGGGAAGTGGCAGATGCATTAATTACAGAAGGTAGGATAGAAGACTGAGGAACCATGGCAGTATGATTCTTGCAGGGGTTACAGGAAGGAACATAGAAGGAGTACACAGAACCAGGAACCAAGGAGAGAGGAAGGAAGACAAATGTTAGCACAGAGTAGAGGCTCAGATGATGATAGAAAATACGGACAGAAAAGGAATTGAGAGCCCAGCACAGAGGACAGGAGACAAGTGATAGCACAGAGTAGAGCCTCAGGTGAAGATAGGAGGGAATATAGACAGAGTAGAAGGAATCTGGAGCCAAGTGCGGAGGAAAGGAGACAAATGATAGTTCATAGAGAAGGTTTAGATGAAGAATAGGGGTGCCCGGGGGCTCCACTAGCTCTTAAGCTCATTAAAATAACCCCCTCAGAGCCCTGGGTAACCCTCGCTGTGGGGGATTGTCTGATTGATTTCTTGGTGGACACTGGAGCGACATACTCAGTTTTGAATTCGAAATTAACTAAAATGAGCAAAGAGACTGCAGCAGTCACTGGGATTATGGGGAGGCCACAACAGAAAGCCTTCTTACAACCTTTGGAGTGCCAGCTAGGCACCACACAGCTCCAGCACAGCTTCCTGTACATGGAAGAGTGTCCAATCCCTCTACTTGGTCGTGACCTTTTAAGTAAGCTCAATGCACAAATTATATTCTCACCCAAAAATCAGAGGCTTCACCTACAGTTACCTCCAGAACATGCTCTGTGGTTCCAGATGTTACTTACTCAATATGCTCCACCAAAATGTGAAATTTTACCTCCAGAAATTGTTGAAAAAGTAAGTAAATGGGTATGGGCTGATGGTACCTCCAGGACGTGCGAAAAATGCAGAGCCTGTAAAGATAGAAATGATAGAGGGGAGCAAAACCCTGAGGAGGAAACAATACCCCTGAAAGGAGGAGGCCTTGAGGGGAATCGAGCCAGTATTGAAAAGGTTCCTTCAGTCGGGACTCATTCGGCCCTGCCGCTCACCGTACAACACTCTGATTCTGCCAGTGAAGAAACCCCATATAGGCGAGTACTGTTTTGTCCAAGATTTAAGGGCTATTAATGACATTGTTCAGGATTTATATCTCACTGTGCCTAATCTGTACACCCTATTAACTGCCATACCTGGTAACTTTGGTTGTTTTTCGATATTAGACCTGAAGGATGCCTTTTTCTGTATCCCAATAGATGTCCAGAATCAACTGCTTTTTGCCTTTGAGTGGCAGGACTCTAAGTCCAAGAGCAATCTCCAGTAGTGCTGGACTGTGCTTCCACAGGGATTTAAGAACTCCCCAAATATTTTTGGGGAAATACTGGCCAGGGATCTCAGGAAGGTTCAATTAAACTGGGATGTCTTATTGCAATATGTAGATGATTTATTGATTGCAAGTCCAGACTACGAATCTTGTCTGGAAAATACCATAGTGTTACTGAACCACCTGGCAGAATGTGGCTACTAGATGTCACCTCAGAAGGCAAGATCTGTAAACAAACAGTGACGTATTTGGGGTTTGAAATTAAGAAAGGCAGATGGAGCCTTATGACGGGAAAGAAAACAGGGAATTTCAGCCCTTAGAGTCCCCAGCAACCGGTGACAGTTGCGCGGATTTTTGGGTATGGCTGGGAGTTGTAGGATTTGGATTCCTAATTTTGGACTAATAGCAAAACCCTTATATGATGCTCTCAAAAGCCTGGACTCTAAACCTTTGTCTTGGACTCCAGAATGTCAAAAGGCCTTTGATGAAATAAAAATAAAGTTGATCTCAGCACCAGCATTAGGGCTTCCAGATCTTAGGAAGCCATTCAGACTTTATGTACATGAGAGAAAATATGAAACAACCCAAGTTTAGGGATATTCTGCAAATCTTTGATATTGTCAAGAGTTAAAAGAATGAAGAATTATTCAAGATTAGTTGAGACCAAGGAAGTATGATAATTTGGAATTAATGATCTCATTGTGTTAATTTAAAAAAAAAACTTGGGAAGTGTTTGACTATCATTTTTTTAAAATATTCTTTCTGCCATCTTCTAGGACTCCCAATATGCATATGTCAGTACATTAGATGGTGTCTCACAGGTCTCTTCTTGTCTATCTCTTTTTCTCTCATCTGAGTCTATAATCCATTGAACTTGTTTTCAAGTTTTCTTGCTCTTTTCCCTCACCAACTGCTGTTAAATCACTGTAGTAAATTTTTCATTTATTATTTTCATGTTACTTATTTAGAATTTTTTAATTTTTTATATATAATTCTGTTTCTACTGATAACTTCTCATTGACCATACTGTTATATATTTTCTAGACATGATTTCCATTAGCTTGAACATAATTTGAATAATAGCTTATTTAAATCCTTTATATAGTAAGTCCAATGTCTGGGGCCGCGGCGAGCTGTGGCACACTAAGAATTCATATCATTAAGCAGGCAGCCAATGGGACAAAGCAGCCAATGGGATGAACGCATGTGTACAGCACGATATGTGCATGAGCCAGGCATGCAGGGAAAGTACCAACCAAAAAGAAGCATGCAGCCTGAACATGAGACACAGGCAAAGTGCAGGCGCAGCACAGGATATAAAAGGCATGTGCTAGAGGAAATAAAGGTCCCCCATTTTGCAGCTTCTCATCCAGTGTGTAAGCCTCTCATTTCATTCCCAGCCCCTCTTCCGTGCCTCTCGAATCCAGCGGGTCGGGACAGGTGGCGTCCAATGTGGGGCATGGACACGAGGGACTCGCTGAGGGACCAGTCTCCGGATAAGACAACCGTGCATTTACAGTAAGTAGGGGGAGACTGGGAATCACGGGCACCAGTGTGTCCAAGGGGCAACCGGTGCGTGCCTTACAAATATTACTTGAAAATTATAGCACCCCAGTTAAGGTTCGGGCTGTGCAACTCTTGGTGGACTCTTGGTGGACACCTTAAGTCAGATGAGCCTTTGGTTCCTGAAACAGGATTGCGTGACATTAGATGGGTGGATCAAGGTGGGGGGAGACCTACAGTTACACAGGGATTTGTATGGTCGGGATGCTGTTCCCCCAACAGTTGGTAGTCTATGGCGGCTAGTTAGGGATGCCTTGCAGATGGGCGGCAGGGAGTCTTGCGCCATGGCTACCGCTGCCCTTTGCTCTGCCCAGGAGTCAGAAAGCAACACCGGTGGGGTGCAGCCAAGATGGGCTCTTGAGTAGACAGGGCTGCCAGAAAGAGGGAAGTGGAAGGCCCGGCCGCCGATCCCATCCGATGACTCCTCCTCCGAATCCAGTTCGGAGAAGGAATTGGATGAGGAAGAGACGCGGCCAACGCCCAAGTTAGAGCCTGGGCAGCCGCCGCCATCTTATGACCCGCAGCTGCCGCCATTTGCAATGCCTACGGCACCTGGCAGTAGACACTCCCTGAACCACGTTTTTCATGAAGGACCGGGGACCACTGGCATTGCCGACCTTATGCGAGCAATGAAGGACATGTTTATGTCCTCCTCGCTTTTTTACCTGTACATGAAGTGGACATTCAAGGCGTCTGCCAACGGGTCCATCAGCCTACAGATTTCAAGGACACAAAGATGCTGAAGGAAAGTGTGTCACAGTATGACCTGCAGAGCCCTTTCACTCAGTCCCTGTTAGATTCGTACACAAACATCCGACACCTGATGACTGGAAAAACTTATGCCGAGCAGTTATGACTCCTGGATACTATCTTATTTGTAAGGGACTTTTCTTTGAGAATTGCGAGCACACCACTCACTAAAATGCTGCGGCGGGTTTTCCCATCCGAAATAAACACACGCTGTCCGGAGAGGGTCAGCATTCAGGAAATGATGTGCAAAAGGACTACGATCCTGCTGTTATCGCTCAGGTAGCGGTGGCAGCAAAGGCAGCTTGGCGAGCCATAGGCGATCGGGGAGGGGATGACATCAACCTAACTCGTATAGTGCAGGGAGCCTCGGAGCCAATTGCCGATTTCGTGGCTCGATTGATGACGGCCACGGGCCATATATTGGGCAATACTGAGGCGTCTCTTCCCCTTGTTAAACAATTGGCCTTTGTTTTATGGCGATTCATCAGCTCATTATGATAGCTTTAGATCTCAGCGCCTCAATCTATGGCACCCTGCCAGACAAGATTGTTGTCCCTTACACCAAATGGCAATTAGAATGGCTCATCCGCCATGACACTGATTGGACTATCCTGCACTGTACATTCTCAGGATCTTTTGACAGTCATTACCCTCGTCATCCCCTTATTCCATTCTTCCAAGCTCATCCCGTCTGCTTCCCGAAGGCTATTTCCACCACTCCTATTGCGGAGGCATACACAGTCTTTACGGATGGTTTGTCCACAGGGATGGCCGCCATGTTCTCACAGACTTATAGCACCCAAATCCCGACACCACATAAATCTACGCAGCTGGTAGAGGCTGTGGCCATTATCCATGCGCTGCGGCATTTTTCAGACACACCTATGAACCTTTATACTGACAGTAAATATTTGGCCGTGTCAGTCCTGTTTTTAGAGACCTTGGCATGCATTTCCTCACAGAGCCCCATTCAATCTCTACTCCACGAAATTCAGCTTCTCATATGGGAGAGAGCACACCTCCTTTTCACTGGGCACATTCGTAGCCATTTGACCATCCCTGGTCCGCTCACGGAAGGTAACCATGTTGCGGACTCCCTCACTCATTTCCACTGCCCTGCATTGCAGAGCACTCTTGAAGAGTACAAGTTCTTACATACCAATGTCCGCTCACTAGCTGCTCGTTACGGTCTTACCAGGGCATAGGCGCGGGATATCGTCCGCGCCTGTGAGCAGTGTGCTCCTTATACTCCTGCCCCCCAGAGGGGCAAACCCTCATGCGCTCTCACCAAATGATTTGTGGCAGATGGATGTAACGCATTTTTCTGCTTTCGGACATTTAGCTTTCATCCATGTATCTGTTGACACCTTCTCCGGATTCATTTTTGCCACGCTCCATGCTGGCGAGGCCACCAAGGATGTTATATCTCACTTGCTCTCTGCCTTTGCAGCCCTCAGCCGCCCTAGGGCTCTGAAGACCGACAATGGCCCTGGTTATACCAGCAAGGCTTTTGCTACCTTTTGCAGTCAGCATGCTATACAACATCGCACTGGCATTCCTTACAATCCCCAGGGTCAGGCTATCGTGGAGCGCATGCACACCACCCTAAAGTCCATGCTTGAAAAACTAAAGGGGGAGTACCGATCCCCTAAGGACAGATTAACCTTAGCATTATTTACCTTAAATTTTTTAATGCTGGATTCTTCTTCCCGCTCGGCGGCAGATTGTCATTGGACGCCGAATGGCCTGCCTCCCTTACATACTGCCAGGTGAAAAGACCCGTCTTCAGGGGATTGGCAACCACCCATGCTGGTGTTAACCCAAATACCAGGCAGTGTTTGTCTTTTCCCTAGGTTGGCTGACCGTCCCATCTGGTTACCGTCATGTTTGGTCTGGTTTCTCCCCACCCCCCGGTGAATCATGAAGATGCAACCTATGTACCCGCTGATCCTGATGTTGCTCTTGATGACCCTGACCGTGACAGTGTCGGGGGGGATCCGCGGGGCAATGACGCACCATCCGCCGTTCCTGCTTCCGATTCACCGACATGATGGCTTACTCCCTCAAGTCTTTGCCACAAATCTATCTACTGGTCTTCCCTCTATTCCTTTCGAGGATTCAGTCACCAACATCACCGCGAGTTGGAATTTCACGGATGCCCATTGCTTTCAATATGTTCCCCAGGTTAACTGGACAGAGGGCATGCTTGACAACCTTTCATGTATTGCTCTGACTAATGTGTCAATAGGGAATTTCAAGGGGAGCTGCTCTGTGGGTACTATGATAGGTTTGTCCGGGGTCCTGTCCCCTTTCAAGGCAAAGAATCACACGGTGTATGGCTGGAGTGCCCCTCCGGCTGGACCATGTTGGGATTCTGATACTGATAATACCTGGTTAGACAGGAGTAACATGCGTTGGCATCATTATATTCCCCGAGGCAATCAGTTCCTCACCCGTGATGGCTTGGTGTTCTGGGGTCCTAGACCTCCCCCAGACAACACGTCCCAGGTCCCTTTCCCCTGGGTCTTCCGTGCCCCAAACCACAGGCTCTGGATGCGTTCACCGGATGGTATCACTGCTACAACAGATCTTGCCTTGATTGGAAGCCATTCCTTTTTGCAGGGGAAAGCGCTCAAGCCCTCAACAGCACCTTTGACTGCAACTGCTGTTCTCACGGTTTTGAGAGTACTGTCAATATCACAAGCAACCAGACAGTCCCTATTCAGAGTGGACTCTGTGTGAAACCCCCTTACTACCTTCTGGTAGCCAATACTACCCCTTTGATACTTCTAGGACCCTTAATTGTTCTGCCTTCCCTTGTCAGCTTTGATCATGATTGGAACGTGTCACAAGGACACACGCTGGTTTTCATGCGTTCTCCCAATACCTTGCTGTTGCCAGTCAACCCGGCCACAGCCATCGTTATCCGTCATAAGCACGATTTTCGGGTTACCGCAGCCTTGATAGCCGTCGCTGCCGTCTCTGCAGCAGCTGCGGCAGGAGCCGTGGTGGCCTTGTCTAATACTGTGGCCATAGGCAGACACTCAACACCTTATTCTCATAGGTTGCGGCCGCTCTGTCTACCCAAAATTCCATTAACAATCATATCCATGTAGGAATGTTGAATTTAAATTAGCAGATAGAATTGCTTCAAGAAGAGATAAACATGCTTATGTTAATTTCCCATATTGCTTGTATGCCTACCTACCAGTATACTTGTGTTATGCCAGTTATTCTACATACTCATTTGCACGTTGTGCAAACCCTTAATGCTGCTCTGCGTGGCCCCTGGAGTCAGCAATTTCTCAACTATACCCTACACCTTGCTAAGCAGATAGTCACCATGAACTCCACCAAAGTGGAGGTCATTCATCCTGGCAAGTTCACCAACTGGCTCTCCAGAGCCTTCTCTTTCATGAAGGTTTGGAGTGGATTGGGCCTAATGGCTGCAGTCCTTCTTGTCAGCTTGTCTGTGGCATTGTACTTGTTGATTCGCCATGTCCAACGCCATAGCGTGTTAAGAATGGCTCTACAACAGGCACAATGGGCCCCGGCACAACCAGATAATGTCTGGATAAACATTGCTTTCCACGCCCTGTGAGCCAATGACGGGTAAGAAGGCGTTGCGGGCATACCAACCTAAGACAGCACCGTTGTGCAGACACAGCAGCTGCTATGATGGGTAAGGATGATACTGTGAATGCCTCGACCTAAGACAGGCCAGGTTCACACTTAAATAAAGAAGGGGTAGATGTCCGGGGCCACAGCGAGCTGCGGTGCAGTAAGTGTCAGGGCCAGCCGGGCAGATCAACGCGGTACCCGGGGGAGGAAGCAGGGGCTTGGTATGGGACAGGGGTACGCGAGGAGTGGAGACAAAGCCAGGATCATCGTCAGTCTCATTTATTCAGGAATGTGTACAATGTTATATAGGGTTCAGAGGAGGAGGTCTCTCGTTATGTCCAACAAGGAGAGACCACCAATGGAAACAAGCCACAAGGAGCAAGCAGGGGGAAGGAGTCAGTTGTCACAATAGGAAACTTGAAACCTTCACTCCAGCTAACATTCAGTACCTGCTTCAGGCAAGAACCCGGATGTTCAGGTCTGGGCCCCAGGTATGGGCCCCGACAGATCCTCCTTTTCTATTATTTCTAATGAGAGAGCGAAAAGACAGAACCCCTCGGGGACTGCGCCTGTCTTAGGACGTCAGGGGTCACAGACGTGTGGCGATTTAGCACCTCAAGCCATTTTGAGCCTGCCCCCAATCTTACCCGTCATTGGCTGACCAGTCCATCGCACAGGGGAAGGGGCTCTTATTTCTTCAGACTGAGCATACGTCTGAGTAAGAGCCTCCTTATCTCGCATCTCTGACTTATGGTAATGTACCTGAATGGGTTTTGCCTGAAGGGCCTGAATCTGTTGTCTTACAAAGGTGATTATTCTATTAAAAATGTAAGGACCCACGACAACCAATATCAAAAGGGTTAATAGGGGACCCATGAGGGGAAGAAGGTAGGGTAGGAGTCCATTGAGACCGGTCCAGAGTGGATTTTCAGCTAGTTCCTGGCATCTTCTTTTCAGGTCATCTTGTAACTGTCGGATTTTATTGTGGACGATTCATGATTTGTTGGCGTAGAAGCAGCATTTCTCCTGCAGTGCTTCAGTCAAGGACATTAGTTGGCCTGTGTCTCCGAAGCCGGCGAAGGCCGAGGAGAAAAGTAGCACCTCAGCACAGAGGATGAGCCAGGAAGCGGTCACCATACTGTAACAAATCAAAAGTAAAAGATACCTCAGGGAGGTTGAGTGCTTGTGATCAATTTGTCTGACAAGCCGTTCAGGCAACCATCGGGCTGCATCATGAGTCTGTGAGAAGACACATACAGATCCCCTTCCCCAGATCAGAACTGGGTCAGGGCCGTACCAAGTATTGTCCAAAGGGTCCTTCCATTTTACCATTGCTAAATGATTTTGCGTTTCCGTATGCCAGAAACGATCGGCCGCACTTTTCGCCTGAGCGTCAAGCCTCAAGAAATTGAGGATGAACAGAGCATGGTTTAGCGTATTGCGGGGGTTACCTTTAGAAGGGTACCAGGAACCATGTAAAATCTTTTGGATGGTGGTTTTTAATGAAAGATGGGCACACTCAACTATGCCTTGTCCTTGAGGATTATAAGGGATGCCTGTGGTGTGGTGAATGGACAGGGTAGAGCAAAAATTTTTGAAGGCCTTTGCAGTGTAGCATGGGCCATTATCAGTTTTAATACGTTTTGGGATCCCCAAAATGGAGAAACAGTGGAGCAGGTGTGCAATAACATGTCTAGAGGTTTCACCTGTTTGAAGGGTGGCAAGGAGAAACCCACTAAAGGTATACACAGTAACGTGAATATACTTAAAATTACCGAATTGAGAATTATGGGTTACATCCATTTGCCAGAGGGCGTTGGGGACGAGGCCCCTGGGATTAACACCAAGATGGGGCACAGGAAGGCCTGTCGCGCAGGTGGAGCAGGCTTTTACAATTTGTCTGGTTTTGTCACGAGTAATTTTAAATAAAAGCCGTAATGAGCAAGAGTTGAGATGGTGAAGGTCATGAGCAGCCTGGGCTTGCTGAACATTACAAGTCAGGACTGTAGCCACCGTCCGTGTGGCTTCATCTGCCAACAGGTTTCCTTTTGACAGGGGACCAGGCAGGCCCGAGTGAGCGCGGATATGGCCCAGAAAAAAAGGAACCGACCTTTTTTGAATAAGTTGTTGGCAGGTCAAGAACAGTTGTGCAGCTGAAGAAACTGGTTTGATATAGGAAACCGTTTCCAGCAGGGGAATAGAGTTTGCCAAATAGGCGCTGTCAGTGTAAATATTAAGTAATTTATCTGGAAAAGTGGACAACACCGTGATAATGGCTTGCAATTCCACCAGTTGGGCGGGAAAGAAGGGGGTGCTTAAGCGTGTGACCTTACCCTCACAGACACAGGCAGCTTGGCCTGTAGAAGATCCATCAGTGAAGATGAGTAACGCATCACTGAGGGGTTCATTATGAACTAGGCGGGAAATATGAAATCATGCAACCTGCAAAATTGCAGGAGCTTATTGGGAGGGTAATGATTGTCAATTTCGCCTGAAAAGGAAGCGCATGCGATGAGCCAGGAGTCTGAGTTTTGTAAAAGCCAATTCACCTGAGTACGGGAGTATGGCTGAACAATCGAGGAAGGCTCCCTCCCAAAGCACCTGAGGCTGCTCTCTCTAGCTTGAATGATGAGATCTGCCACGGCATCAAAATATGGAAGGAGAACCTTTTTA
Organism: Talpa europaea; assembly: GCF_964194135.1. NCBI lineage: Eukaryota > Metazoa > Chordata > Mammalia > Eulipotyphla > Talpidae > Talpa > Talpa europaea. The sequence continues at coordinate 45,644,009 of NC_140080.1, read as the reverse complement.
GGGGAGGAAGGTAGATGAACCCAGAGAATTGGGTTATTTTGCCAAAAATGTCCAGTGGGCGAAAAGGTAGTGTTGAATATCAGCAACACAAAAGGCTGGGAATAATCAATGCTTGAGACAAAATGATCAGCTATGGCCTGTTCCACCAATTGTAATGCCCCATCTGCTGCAGGGGTGAGGGCCCTACAGGATTTCGGGTCAGAATCTCCTTGTAAAACATCAAATAAGGGCTTGAGGTCACCCATAGTAAGTTTTAGATATGGCCGCCGCCAATTGATGTCACCCAAAAGTTTCTGAAAATCATTAAGAGTCTTAAGGTGATCTTTGCGGATAACCGCCTTGCGGACAGTAATCGTGGGCCCGGAAAGTTGGAAACCTAGATAGGTATACGGGTCCTGAAGCTGGACCTTATGAGATATGTAGTCCTGCAGCTGTCAAATGATCCTGCAATTGGGTTATGCATTGCAGAACCGACTGGCCATCAGCACCAGCCACAAGGATGTCGTCCATGTAATGGACTATGTACATTTGGGTCCAAGAATCACAAATAGGCTGAAGGGCCTGTGCCACAAACTTTTGACATAGAGTAGGGCTGTTAGCCATGCCCTGGGGCAAAACTGTCCAACGGAACCGTTACAAGGGTTCTCTGAAATTAATTGAAGGAAGACTAAATGCAAACCTTTTTTGGTCCTCAGGATGGAGAGGGATGGTGAAGAAACAAACTTTGAGGTCGATCACCGCCCTGTAGAAACCCTTTGGGATGGCAACCGGGGAAGGGAGGCCCGGTTGAAGGGCCCCCATGAGAACCATGGTTGCATTGACAGCTCTTAAATCTTGGAGGAGTCGCCATGCCCCTGATTGTTTTTTAATAACAAAAATAGGTATATTCCAGGGAGAAGAATTGGTCACGACATGTCCCGCCGCCACTTGTTCCTGCACTAACCGGAGGGCTGCAAGTAACTTTTCATAAGAAAGGGGCCACTGATCAACCCAGACAGGGTCTTCTGACTTCCAAACAATGGGATTGGCATGTCTAAGGGGTGCAGGCTTGTCTGTGGCCCCCACTAAAAATTTCCTAGTCCCTTCCTGTCTTGTTGTCCAGTGGCAGGGAGGGGCTGTCGAATACCTTGGCCCGTTTTCCCTAATCCATGTCCCGGGACAAAACCTTGATTGAGCATTTGGGCAGTGACAATGTCGTTAGGGCTGCACATAACCATCCCCAACTGAGAAAGCAAGTCCCTTCCCCACAAGTTGACCGGTAAGTGTGGAAGAACAAAAGGCTTTATAAGACCAGAATTGCCCTCTGGATCCTTCCAAGAAAGATATTTTGAGCTTTGGCAAGGGTTACGACTTTGGCCTATACCCCGAAGGTTGGTTGTGGTGGCAACAGTTGGCCAGGTAGATGGCCAGTCTTCCTGTCTAATGATGGTGATATCTGCTCCTGTGTCAATTATTCCTGTAAAAGGCTTATTATCTAACATAAGGGTAAGTGAGGGTTTGTTAGCAGTAATGGGCTGAACCCAAAAAGCGTCTGAGGAGCCGAAATTTTTATTCCCTCTAAAGGGGGAGAGGCTGACATGATCTGTGGGCACCAAGGGGAACAGCACTAGCTGAGCAATGTTTTGACCTTTAGCGATAGAAAGAACATTTTTTGACTCAGCGATAACTCCTATTTCACCTTTAAAGTCATTATCAACAACACCTGGGAAAATCTTAAGACCGTATAAGGCCACACTGCCTCTGCCGATGATAAGGCCAAACATACCCTGTGGTAAAGGGCCATGAACCCCTGTCCTTAAGACCTGGGGCCCCATATCAGGGGTCAATATTGTATTGGAGGTGGCACAGAGGTCCAATCCTGCACTTCCTGGTGTTGCTCTGTGGAGTTTTGAAAAGGATTTGTGGGTGTCGCTGGAACAAAGGGGATTGCCCCAAGAGGATGTTTCGGGGCCTGGGGCTGGCCCCTCTTCTCGTTTCCCGACTGGGACAGGAATTGTTGTCCCTGAGTGTCTGCTTTTGACCTACAGTCTCGTGCCCAGTGTTTGCCGCGCTTACAGCGGGGGCACAGCCCAGGGACCTTTTGCTGGGCTTGTGCGGGGTTCAAAGGACAAGCCTTTGAAAAATGGCCAGGTTTGCCACACTTATAACAATTCCGCGAAGGATCTGTTTTTGACTTAATATAATTAGCCACAGTCTGACCGCTAAATGCTGCCGCCATGGCCAAACCCTGTTGATATGAAGGGTCAATGTCAGCACAAATGCGGATGTAGTCAGAAACATCCGAGGTCTGTCTTTTAATGGGCCTGATAGCCGCTTGGCAAGCCGAAGTGGCATTTTCAAAAGCCAACTGCTTCACCAGGTCAGCAGTGGCAGCGGTGGAGCCTAGGGAGCGCTCTGCTGCAATCTGTAGAGGGTCAACTAAATCAGAGAAGGACTCCCCAGTACCCTGTCTTATTTTAATCAGTGGGATTCCAGTATTGTTTTTGGCAGGAAGTTTGCGCCATGCTCTGGTGGCGCAGGAGAGATTTGAGCAAAAAAGCCGGGATCAGCCACAAGTTGAGCTTCAGACGTAGCAAAATCCCCAGAGCCTGTGAGCATTTCAAAAGTCCATGGGTTTCCAGCCCGTTTATTTTCTCGGGCCAGGTCCCTACAGAGATCCTGAAATTCAGTTCTCCAAAGTAAATGATCTCCGCCGTCAAGGGCAGCCTTTACTAAAGTTTGCCAATCTAGGGGAGTGAGCCACCCTTCTGCGATACAATCAAGAATTGTGAAAGGGGCACTAGCACCATATTGGGTAACAGCAGTTTTTAATTCCTTTAAATGTTGGAAATTATGTGGCTGGTGATAGCGGCGGAGGTGGCCTTGAACATCTGGAGCTTCAATAACAGGAAAGACCAAAGCCTCAGAAAAGAGTTTTTTGGGAGGCGGGAAAGCAGACAAAGCGGCGGGAGCCATCAAGGGAGGAGATAAAATGGTGTCCCTGTCAACTTTGCCCCATAAAGGCGGCTTTAAGGTGGTATTGGCGTCACCCCTCACCCGTAATGGCGGAGCGGGATCTGAGTTGGATGAAGAAGTTAATTGGATCTGTTGAAGTTGAAGGGAAAGTTTATGATAACGAGCCTGTAGGCGCATGCACTCCTCAAGGTGGGCGATTTTGGTTTTAAGGTCGAGATTAGGGTCAGCGAGTTGTGAGGGCTCAGAGGCAACAGCGGCCGTGTAATAAGGAGGAGAGTGGGGATCATAACGTGCAGCCTCCTCCTTGAGGTTGCTCCAATCTACCTCGCCCGCCTCAGGATCCTCCCCTTTTGCGATAGTGGGGGGAGGTTGCGAGGCAACTTTGATTTCCCTTTTGGAGTTAAGCAGTGGAAAAACTCCGCCCTCTTCTTCAGAAGAGCAAGGAGGGTTTGTAGCTACAGAAGTAAACTTGCTCAAAGAGGGATAAATTCTGTTTTTCTTTTCTATTTTGGGCCGGTAGGGAGAGGCCCTTTCATTTTTCTCTAAGGGTTCTTTTTGTTCTTCTTTGGATGGATCATCCTCCGCATCACTGTGAAACGGAATTAAGTCCTCGCAGTGATCTTTGGGGGATGGGGCCCCTGCCGTGCTGGGGGAAGCACTTCTAAGCAGTTGTTCTGTTTGGCAAATGGCATCTTTAATATCAGGGTAGGCTTCCTTTTTTGAAATTAAATCATTAATTAGATTCCAGTATGAGAATGTCGTCAGTGGAATTTTTTGGGGGCCAAAGGCTTCATAGAAGTCATTTAAAGCATCTCCTACCCGTTTCCACCTTTTTTGATCTATTGTGCCCTCTTGAGGGAACCAAGGACACAGGTCTTGAACAAAATCAAAAAAGTGGAGTAGATCCTTTTTTGTGACCCTGACTCCTCGCGTCCTGAGTGCCTCTTTTAATTGCTTCACATATATCTCATGCTGGCTTATTGCCTGTCCCATGATTCAGACGCTGTACCTGAGCTTACCTTATCCACAACGTAGCAGGGTCCCACGTCGGTAAGGCTTCCTCCTGAGCTAGCTAGCTTCCTTTTCGGGCGTCTTCTCCCTCTGTAAGTTCTTCCTCGTACCCAGGCCCCACGCTGGGCGCCAAATGTCCAGGCCAGCTGGGTAGATCAATGCGGTACCCGGGGGAGGAAGCAGGGGCTTGGTATGGGACAGGGGTACGCGAGGAGTGAAGACAAAGCCAGGATCATAGCCAGTCTCGTTTATTCAGGAATGTGTACAATGTTATATAGGGTTCAGAGGAGGAGGTCTCTCGTTATCTCCAACAAGGAGAGACCACCAATGGAAACAAGCCACAAGGAGCAAGCAGGGGGAAGGGGTTGAAAGGTTCGGCGCGGTAAAGAAAAGGAGAGCCAGGCTACATTTCTCAAAGGGAGGGAAAGTTTATTGCGCCCCGGGCGGACCTCAGGGACCCAAGGTGGGGGTCAGTAAAGCCGCGCACGTTGTTAGGGGGAAGCAGGGTTTTATAGGGTGAGGAGAGGTCAGGTGGGTAGTTGGGCTTGTAGGGCGGGAAAAGTTTGTAGGGCAGGTAGAGGTTCTTTGTCTGAGATGAGACTCCTAGGGGGAGGGGGGAGGCTCATTGTCTGAGTCCTCCAGGCAGGTATCCGCATTCCTGCCCCCCAGGTGGGCTTCCTGGTTGGCTCCTGCATTCTGGCTTCCTGCATGGACCTTTCATACCAGCCTTTTGTTGATAGGAAAAGGGGCAATGGTTTTTTCTTTGGCTACTTCCTGCTGAAAAGGGGCGAAGACCAAGGGGGTGGCTCAGGCCTGGTTATGAGGGTCTTCTGCAGGGATGCGAGAATATGGGTGGAGAAGGAGTTGGTTAAAGGTGGTAGGAGACACTTCCCGAATGCGAGCCTGTATGAATTTTAGGAGACAAGGAGCGAAAAGAAAAAAATAAGGTTATCATTAGTATTGGCCCCAAGAGTGGGAGGAGCCATGACACTATAGGATTTTGAAACCATGTCAGCGGAGAGTTGGAGTCCCCGGTTTTACTAGTAATAACATTCTTCCTTGAGGAACAGGCAGGTACCCCCTTTATTAGCTGTTAACAAGTCCAGAGCCCGCCGGTTTTGGAGAGTGACCTGTGCCAGGGAGGTGAGCTGTCTTTTTAATGATGCTAAAGACACACAGGTTTTTTGTAAGGAGGTATTTTTTTTATAAAATTTCTGGGCAGAAATCAGGCTGTGTTCCAGGGCCCCACCTGCCATACTTGCAGCTGCTATCGATGATGCCAGGCTGATTACAACCATGATTGGAAGAAAGGCTGCCCGCTTAGTCCGATGTGGTGAGAATAACTAACCTAACTCAGACCGTCTGTACAGAGTTAACTGTGGGTCCACGAGAGAGTACGTGGGCCTGGAGTAGCAGAATGAATACACTGAGAGAGAGAGCCATTGCACCAGAAAAAGTTTCCCTTTGCTGTTGTTCGGAGTACAGAAGTAACCGAAAGGTTAGAAGAACAGGAATGAAAGCTGACAAGGGCATCAGTTTGATAGCAGGGGTAGCTGTGATTGGAGTCAGTGTTGCCACTGGATAGGAATGCCAGCCAGTGTACCCTGCGGCTTGGACTCCCTGTACCCAACGTTGGTCCCAAGGATCTGAAATAGCATAGCTAACTTGATTCATATTGAAGCCCATATTATGACGGACCAGAGAGAACATTTGGCCTTTGTCTGGAAGGTGCACTGTGCATGACTGGTAAGGGCACCCCCCATATTTTTATAGGTATTTTTGTAGTGATCTAAGGTTTGATGGTAAAGAAACAAAACAAGGTGTTTATAGGGTTAGTAATCGATGAAAGAGAGGGTGAGAGTGATAAGTGCTGTGCATCTGGCCTGTGGGCACTCCGCAGTACCCACCTAGTGGGTGGTCTCAGTGGATCCTGAGACAAAGGTCTCCCTAACTTTGAATTTCCATACCCAGGACACTGAGCTAGGGGAGATTTTGACAAGAAATGCACATCCTAGTAGGACCCAGGTTATAACATACATACTGTTTGTCTTCAGGGGCACGTTTGACCCGTGATAGATGGTGCCAGGAGGGGTGTCCCAGAAGTGTTACCGCTGTAGGCGTGGTGAGAATAACCGTGTGTGGGCCGGTCCACCGAGGCTGCAGTGGCTTTGGCTGAAGCGATTTGAGCAGGACTTGGTCTCCTGGATGTAGTGGTAGGGAAGGTTGGTTGAGGGGGTCGAGATCCAAGGCAGGACTGGGTAAGTACCGGTCTGTGTGTTCCCGGAGCAGTTGGCTGAGTAGGGAGAGGTCAATCCTGTCCCGGTAGGTGTCCACGCAGTTGGTGAGCTGCAAAAGAGGGTAGGCGAACTCCCCTTTGAGGTGACATGCAAGCATAGGTTTGACGACAGGAACATATTTGTCAGACTTTTGCACTCAAGGAGGGGTGGAAGAAGAGAAGACTCAGGAATTGGCGCTCATTAGGCTCCTAAGTCGGAGTGATGGAGGGGACTGATAGAGAATAGGGGAAGGGTCTGCAGCAGAGTCAGTTGTGAGAGCGAAAACCCTTGCATCCGCCTTGTTATTCCCTGTGGTAACGGTAAGAATTGTCAGTTGGTGTCATTTTAGTGGATCATGGCGACTTTAGTTGGAAGCTGCAAGGCTATTAAAAGCTTAAGGATAAGTTAGCATTCATGATGGGGGACCCCTTGGTGGAAAGGAATCCCCTTTCCTGCCAAATCGCAGCATGACTGTGAGCAAAAAGGCAGGCATATTTTGAATTTATATAGATGTTGACTTTTTTATGTTTGGTGAGGGTAAGGTCCCTGGTTAAGTGCTATGAGTTTTGTCTTTTGGGAGGTGGTTCTTCCGGGCAGTTTTTTTTTGTGTCGATTACCTGATCAATGGTAACAGTGGCCTAGGCAGCCCTCCGCTGACCTCGCTCACCTTTTCAAGAGCTGCCAGTCTACAAACACAGGAGGCATCTGACAAAGGAGAATCAGTTTGGAGGTTTGCATTTTTTCCAGGATTTTAGGACATGAATGAATGGCAGAAGGTGGCCAGAGACAGGCAGGAGAGTGGCTGGGTTGAGAGAATTAGACTGAGTGAGACTCACCAGGGGATTTTCAATGAAGAGCACATGGAAATCCTGTAAATGGGAAGGAGTGAGAGTGGAGAGCGAGCAGGGAGACAGGAGGGCCTGAAGGCAGTGCGAGGAATGTACTTGGGTAGGTCTTTCCGGAGTAAGTTTGAGGGATTTTCGGGTGAGTTGGGCAGCCACTGCCAGGGCTCTAGGGCAGGGTTGCCAGCCCCTGACAGTGGAATCCATCTGCTTGGAGAGATAAGCGACAGGACGTAGAGCTGGGCTCAGAGGCTGGGAAAGGACACCTGCCGCCATACCCCGACGTTCGGCTGTGAATAGGAGCAAAGGCTTTTCTGGATCAGGAAGGGTAAGGACAGGTGTCTTCAGAAGGATATGTGTGACCCTGCGGACTCTCCGGGGGATTGGAGAGGTCCTTCAGGGAGGCTTTTGCTGTATCATACAGTGGCTTGGCTAAGGAAGCAAAATTAGGGATACAGTGTCAGAAGAATCCAACCAAACCTAGGAAAGAAAGGATTTGTTTTGTCGATTCAGAGGAGGGAAGGTCCCAGATGGCCTGTTTGGAGGAAGGAGTTAGTCAAAGACCCAGATAGATGACTATGGGAACTGAAAGTTGAGCTTTGGATGGGGAGACAGTATTCTTTGGAGCACAGGAAGCTGAGGAGTTGTGCAGTGCGTTGCTGAGATTGTGGCAGAGAAGGACGGCAGAGGAGGAGATAAGCAACATACTGGAGGAGAGTGCTGGGTGGAGTATGACATGACGAGAGATCACTAGCTCATGCCTGACCAAGCACATGAGGGCTGTCCCAGGAACCCTAAAGCAGGACTGTCCAGGCCAGTTGCTAGGAGGTGTGTGTTTGGATTTTCCCAAGTAAAAGTGAATAGTAAGTAACATTGAGGATCCAGAGGGATGGTAAAAAAGGCATTTTTGAGGTCAGAGAAGTGTGGGGTAGAAGATGGTATATAAGACAGAAGGGTGTAGGGGTTTGGCACTACAGGATGGATAGGCACCACCACTTCATTAATGAGGCAAAGGTTTTGAACTAGGGGATAAGAACCATCAGGCTTTTTTTCAGGGAGAATGGGAGTATTACAGGGCGAGTTGATAGGAATAAGGAGTCCCTTTCCCAGGAGTTGTTGGCTGATGGGTTTGAGACCCTGACGGTGAGTGAGAGAAATTGGAAACTGGGAGCGAGAGGGAAAAGAAGAGGGATCCTTAAGGTGAATGAGGACTGGGGTACGATGGGTGGCAATAATCAGGATAGAGATATTCCAGAACAGGGGGTTGACAGTGGAAGGAGACAGCGGGGAGTCCTGAGAAGGATTAGGAGATGTTTGGAGTCGTGGGAGGATGAGAGCAGCGCTAGGGTGTTGGAACCATGAGAGAGTAGCCCTGAGTTTGGTCAGAAGATCGTGACCCAGGAGTGGTGTGGGGCAAGGAGGCATGACTAGGAAAGAGCGGACCAGTGGTCCTGGGCTGAGAAGGAAGGCCGTCAACTCCCGTAACCGAGGCCTGAGAAGGATAAACTTGACCGGAATAGGAGGGGAGGACAGAGAAGGTAGACCCCGTGTCAACCAGAAAGGAGATGTACTTACCTGCTACCTTGACCGTTACCCTGGGCTCCTCGAAGGTTATCAGAGTTGATGAGTCCGGGCCTCTTCAGTCCTCAGCCGCCAAACCCAAGACCGCCAGTGGCAAGAGTTGCAGGGGCTGGAAGGACTGGCCCACCACAGCCAGGTGTGGAGGGACAGTCACTTTTCCAGTGACCCTGGACGTTGCAGATGAGGCACGGTCCTGGCAGAGGGCGGGGGTTGGGGCATTGTCTGGACCAGTGGCCTTCTTGGCCACATTTGAAGCAGGCTTCGGCGGCGGTCGGTTGGTTGGGGCCCATGGGGCCCATTGTTGTCCTCTGTTGGGCAGCAGGCGCTGCGGTCGTTGGAGGAGCAGGGCCTGGCGGTCTCAAGGCAGCTACTGGGGCCTGAGCTTGAAGCTCAGCCTTCTGGCAACTGCGGAGTTCCCTCTCTGCCCTGTCCCATTCCTCCTGGTTGTTAAATACTGTAAAGGCCATGTTCAGCAGATCCCGGATAGGGGTTTGAGGACCATTTTCAGCCTTTGGAAGTCAGGAGGGTTTTTTGAGGAAGACTGGGTAATTTTTTAGAACTTATGAAAATTTATAGGTTTAGGCGCTGCCAGTTGGAGACCAGCTAGGGGACAGGTCAGAGGTCAGGGTGGAAGAGAAGATAACATGTAATTATGACATGTATGGTCATAGGCTTGGGTAAGATCATGAAATTTAGGTGTAGGTAGTGGGATAGTTTGTGAAAGAGCCAAGACACTTTTCAAGTTGGGAGAGATCAGACAGAGAAAGGAACATGGATTCTAACTCCTCCTTCAGTCCCACCCACTTACCTGTGGGGAGGGAGAAGAGGATTAGCAGGGAGAGGGTGTGGCAGCTGGGAGGTGAAAAGAAAGGGGGGGAGGGCCTGGATTGGGGAGCTGGAGGAGGTGAAGACTGAGAATTTAAGGATTAGAGAATGTAGAAGAGGGATCTGGAGAGGGCAAAGAGAGAGAGGAGTCTCGAGACTTAGAAAGTAAGGCAGGTTTTTTGGAGGGAGGAAAGGGGCGGGGCGCAAGAGAAAGACAGCCTGGCCCTAAGGATCTCTGACCATGTTCCATTGCGGTGACAGAATTGTTTAGGTCTGTAAAGGACCGAGAAGTCAAAAGTGCCATGTTTGGGCCAGTGGGAGCCATTGTCCAATTGATACTGAGGCCACGTAGTGTTGTAGTGAAAGACCAGACACTTAGGGCATTACCTGTTGCAGTAAAAGATGAGACGCATAGGGCGTTATGTGGCCTTAGTCCCAACGGACCGAGGTTTGAGAGAAGGCATCCCAGTGGAGTGGCCAGAATTTGGCTTGGAATTTGCAGACCCCATGACTAAGTCGGCTCCTTTCCCAACTAACAGGGGCACAGAGTCAGGACGCAGCGTCCCACGAACCTGAACTGGCCGTCGGGGGCGCAGGCCCCGAATCGGTCCTGGCCTTCGGAACGGAGGCAGACAAGCGAGGGGGACGTCTCCACCGCTCGGTTGCGCCTAGGATTCGGGCACCTAGTCTGGAAGGGCGTCCCCAGATCCAGGGTCTAGGTGTACGGGAGTTGGCTGACGTGGGCCCACGGTTTACGGAACAGCCAACCACGGTAAGGTACGGGAGTCAGGAGAGGAGCCGAATAGCCAGAGGCGAGGGCCTCCCAGGAAGGAGGGTCAGGCAGTGACTTACCCCAAGGATCAAGGCCGGTGGTGGGTGTGAGATGTCTGCAATGGAGAGGAGAGGTCCCAGGGACGAGAAGGCGGCCCCGGCGCCAGGGGACACGGCCTTCCCAGGTTTGCAGCACCAAGATGAAAGGTTTGGCGCGGTAAAGAAAAGGAGAGCCAGGCTACATTTCTCAAAGGGTACATTTCTCAAAGGGAGGGAAAGTTTATTGCGCCCCGGTGGGACCTCACAGACCCAAGGCGGGGGTTAGTGGAGTCGCGCAAGTTGTTAGGGGGAAGCAGGGTTTTATAGGGCGAGGAGAGGTCAGGTGGGTAGTTGGGCTCCTATGGCAGGAAAAGTTTGTAGGGCAGGTATTGGTTCTTTGTCTGAGATGAGACTTGTAGGGGGAGGGGGGAGGCTCATTGTCTGAGTCCTCCAGGCAGGTATCAGCATTCCTGCCCCCCAGGTGGGCTTCCTGGTTGGCTCCTGCATTCAGGCTTCCTGCATGGACCTTTCAGTATGGTAGCTGTTAGAGTATGCATTCAAGAATAAGTCAACAATTTTGTGACTGCTTGAGTTAATAACCATGGCAGCACAAATAATGCACTTGGAAATAGTCAATATTACAACGGTATGTCACGTATTAACCATTCCGGGAACCAAAAGCTATAACCATCTCCGGCCCTGCCTCTGATGAAATATTTGTAGTTCCTTAAAACAACAATCAGCAATCCTACAGAAAAAGGAATTTTCCCATGATCTTAAAGTTAGATACAGAAACTAGGCTGACTAGATAATTAGAGGAGTAATAGGTAAAAAACTCTTTTTGTAGATTAGGAAAATTCCTCCCTTAATTGAAAGCTTGGGGCTAGGGAAAAGTCAATGCATCTTCCTTCCCCCAGGTAACTTCCTGTCCTTTGTTTCCCTTAGCCCTTAGTTAATCATTCACTATGGCAAACAGAAATGTTAGTTTCAGTCACATTAAGTTTTTTGCTAGTAATAAAGTGACTGTTTAAGGTAAAAGACTAGTCTAAGAACACTTGTTTAGCAACTGTGCCTTCTTTAAAATAAAGAAATGTCAGGACCTCTGCAGGAGGGCAAATAGACCCTTGGCTGTTCTTGAAGAAGATGTGATGATTGCTATCCTCCTACCTTAATACATATGCTTATGCACTCTTGTTATGGAGCAGCTCACAGTTTGCTTGAAATATATAAATAAAGGGCTGCTGAGACCCTCAGCAGGATGATGTCTGCACCCTGATCAGGTGTCTGCATCTCGGCACTCCCCCTCCCCCTCATTTTCTACAATTGCTTCCATGCTGTCCCATCCTTCAGGAACTCCTGACACCCCTGAGGCTGCTGTGGCTGGATCACGGCACACCAGAGTTAAGGAATTTATAAAGGTAGAATTAAATCAGTGGGGAAATACATACATATAATTTTTTTTTTAAATGATGCTGACCACCCATTTGGGGAAAGTAACAGATCCACTTCACACTGAAAGGTCCATGCAGGAGGCCGGAATGCAAAAGCCAACCAGGAAGCCCACCTGGGGGGCAGGAATGGGGATACCTGCCTGGAGGATTCAATGAGCCTTCCCCCTCCCCCTAAGAGTCTCTTCTCAGACAAAGAACCTCTACCTGCCCCAGGAACCTTCTCGTGAGGGACTCCACAGACCCCCGCCTTGGGTCTGTGAGGTCCACCAGGGAGCAATAAACTTTCCCTTCCCCCGAGGAAGCTTGGCCTGGCTATTCTTTACCGCACAGTACCTTTCACACACTATTTATAAAGAGTGATTCTGTTAGGGGGAAAAGGATGGCCTAAAGCTAATTCCATACAGGCTTTGTGGACTCCACCCCCACCCCAGGCCAAAGCCAAAGACACTGGGAAACTCCAAATCCCATCACCACCAAAGGGAAGGTGGCTGGGACCTGAGGGTGGGGTCAAGATATACATGAATTAGAAAAATATTCTTATCAAGAAAATACAAACTCCACAATTATAGCTTTCTGCACAATATACTGCAGATAATCAGTCAATAGACAGTTTGCTGGGACTGGATTAAATTAAATGAGAACACAGACACAAACCCCAGTGTGGCCTTGTAGAGCGTTATTTTTCACCATAGGCCCCCAGTTGCACCCAGGAAGTACATTCTACTATTGCCAAGTGGCTATGCCTTCCAGCAGACCTGTGCCCCAACCTGGACCTCACAAGGCCCTACATTACAACATGGTTGCTTAGAAACCTCCCAGTAAACACTCTTGACTCCAGGCCCAGCCACCAGCTCCTTGGGGACAGACATAAACCCTTCAGCACTTTGTAGGGTCCAGCTTTTTACCACAGGTCCCCAGTCATGCAAGGTGAGGTCCCAGTGACTCAGCCTCATGATCCAGCGCTCCTCCCCAACTATCCCAGCCACAAGAACAAGGTCCAGGAACTCTCAGGGGGAAAAAACACCACAGAAAGGAAACAAAATCTCAGAACCAAACCACAAAGACATGGAAGAGCTTCTTTACCTAACAAATATACAATTCAAGATGACCATGGTTAAAAAAAATCTTAAGAATGGGAACAACAAAGAAACCTCAGAGAAAGGAATGAATACTATGAGAAACACAATCAACAAACAGAAGATTGAACTTTAAACAAGAGAATAACAGGATCACAGGTGGGAAAAAAAATCAGGAGAAAGCCATACAAGTAGAATAAATCGAATGGAAGAACAAACCCATGATCTCAAAGATGAAAAAGAGGTAAGATAGGAAAGAAAGAAACAAAGGGAAAAGGATGAATAAACATATTGAGAATTATCTGACACCATGAGGAAAGAAAACATAAGAATCATAGGGATCCCAGAAGACGACAGAGAAAAGAAAATTGAGGAAATATTTAGGGAAATAGTGGAGAACTTCCCAACTTGAAGAAATAAACATAAAAATACAAACACACACACAAAAAGAACACCAAGCTACCTAGATGAAAGGAAAACTACAGTAAGATACATAATAAAACTCCCAAGCATCCAAGACAAAGAAAAAATGAAGCTGGTAAGGGAGAAGAAACAGATAACCTATAAAGGAACACAATTAGACTAACATTTGACGTTTCTAAAGAAAATCTAAGGGCAAATATGGAATGGAATAACATATTCAAAATAATACAAGAAAAAAGAAGCCAGTCAAGAGTACGCTATCCTTCATGGTTTTCTTTCATGTGTGATAAAAAGATAAGGACCTTCTCAGACAAAGAAAATCTTAGGGGGTTAGCATCTAATAACCCTCCCCCTTCCCCCAAGAAATATTCAGTCTTAGGCTCTAAAGCTGAGAGTGGAACAGACAAAAAAAAATGAATAAGGAATTAAATAGAACCACAAAGCTAGGAACAAAATGGCAGTGATGACATTTACATGTCAATAATCATTTTAAATGTTAATGGCCTGAACTCACCAATAAAAAGACACAGAGCATATGATTGGATGAGGAAGCAGAATCCAACCTTCTGCTGCCTGGAAACACATCTAAGTACAAAGGATAAAGAGACAGGGATGGGCACTGTATAATGATCAAGAGAACAATACACAGAAGACAAAACACTCATCAGTATATGCCCACCAAACAAATGAGCACCAAAATACATCAGGAAGCTATCAAATTTGAAAACAGTCATTGAAAACAAATATGTTGTTGGAGACTTCAATAGCCCATGTTCACAAATAGATAGATAAATGAGAAAGCAAATTAGACAAAGTTGCCCTAAACAAAGAACTACACATGGATTTAACAGATATTTAAAGGGATTTAAAGGGCACTAAACTCCCCCCCCCCCCACCAAAAGCAAAATACACATTTTTTGAACTGTACATGGGTCATTCTCCAGGATTGACCAATACTGGGTCACAAGACAAACATTCACAAATTCAGGAATATAGAAATCATACCAAGTATCTTCTCTGACCATAAAGGTAATCAACTACAAAAAGAAAATAAGGAAAAACTTTAATACATAGAGATCACAATACACTATTAAGGAAGGGTTAGTAAGGAAATCAAAAAAGAAATAAAAAAATACCTTGAGGCAAATGGAAATATGGACACAGCCTTTCAGAATGTATGACACACAGCAAAAGCAATACATGCCAATAAGAAACGAGAAGGAGCTTAAATAAACAAACTTGTCTCTCATCTTAAGGAATGAGGAAAAAAAAAAGAAAAAAATGGCCAGTAGAAGGAAGGAAATAATAAAAATTAGAACAGAAATAAATGAAACAGAAATCAAAAAGATAGTCCAAAAGATCAATGAAACCAAAAACTGGTTCTTTGAAAAATAAACAAAATAGGTAACCATTTAGCTAGGCTCACTAAGGGGGGAGAAAACTCAAATACGCTCTAGAATGAAAGAGGAGAAATTAAAACAGACATTGGACATTCAGAGAGTAACAAAGGATTACTTTAAACATTTATATGCAGAAAAATTCAACAACAAAATGGACAGATTCTTAGAATTACACATTTGTCCACCTTGAACAAACTAATCACAAGCAAGGAAACTGAAACAGTAATCAAAACTCTCTGCCCCCAAAAGTCCAGGAGCAGAAGACTTCACAAGTGAGTTCTACCAAACCTTCAAAGATAAACTAATATCTATCCGGTTCAAAGTCTAGAAATCAAGAGAGAAGCAATTCCTCCAAATACATTTTATGAGGCCAACATTACACTAATACCAAAACCAAACAGAGACAACACAAAGAAAGAAAACTACAGCCCGATCTCCCTAATGAATACACAAAAATACTCAATAAAACCTTAGCAAACTGAATACAACAATGCATTAAAAAGATTACACACTATAACTAAGTGGTACTTATACCAGGAACACAAGGATAGTTCAATATCTGAAAATCAATCAATATATTACACCATATCAACAACAACAAAAAAAATCACATGATCATATCATTGGATGCTGAGAAAGCATTTGATAAGATTCATTATCTATAATGAAAACCCTTGAAAAACTAGGGGTAAATGGAATATCTTAACATAACAAATCCAGAGCTAGTATCAATCTCAATAGTGAAAAACTGGAAGCCTTTTCACTAAGATCGGGTACAAAACAAGGATGTCCACTCTCACTAATACTATTCAACATAGTATTAAGAGTACTAGCTAGAAAAATTAGGCAAGAGGAGCAATAAAAGGAATACAAATTGGAAAATAAGTAAAGCTATCATTATTTGCAGGTGATACAATATACAAAGATAACACTCAGAGACCCAATGGAAAAACTATTTGAAATAATAAACCAGTTCATCATAATGGCAGGATACAAAATCAACAAGCAAAAATCAGTTGCCATCCTATGTGTAAATAACAAACTAGCAGAGGAAATTAAGAAAGCCATCACATTTACTATCTCACCAAAAATAAATTAAGTACCTGGGCATAAACCTAACAAATGACATGAAGGACTATTACAATGAAACACTGTTAAAATAAATAAGACAGAAAGAAATGGAAAGATACCTTCCTCATGGATGGGAAGAATCAACATTGTCAATTCCATTTTTTCCAAAACAATGTACAGATTCAATGTTATCACAAAAATCCCAACCATTTCTTCACACACACACACACACACACACACACACACCCTAATAGGCAAAGCTCTCCTGATTAAAATAGTGAAAAATGGAGGTTTCACATTTCTGGAATTCAAACTATACTATAAAGCTATAATAATCAAAATAGCATGGGACTGTAACAAAAACAGACATATAGACCTGTGGACTAGAATTTAAAACCCAGAAATAAATCCACACATTATGGAAAACTAATATATGAGGTGCAAAGTATACACACTGAAACAAGGAAAGTCTCTTCAATAAATGGTGCTGGGGAAATTGGACTGCCACATGCAAACGAATGTGAGGTAGGTGACTAACTCACATCACACACAAAAATTAAGTCAATGGGCAAAAAACTTTGATGTGAAACCTGAGACCATAAAATACATAGAAGAAAACATAGGCAAAACACTCATCTCCAGCAGCAGGGAAAATAAAGGGGCAAATAAGCAAACAGGGCTATATCAAACTAAAAAATTTCTGTGCAGCAAGACAGTGACCAAAACAAAAAGACACACTACTGAATGGGAGAAAATATTTCCACATCACACATCTGATAAGGGATTGCTATTGAAGATCTACAAAGCACTTACACAACTCAACAAAAAGAAAACCCATTAAAAAAAATGGGCAGAAAAGCTAAATAGGCATTTCTACAATGAAGACTTGTAGTTGACCAACATACATATGGAAAAAAATATGTTCATCACCACTTACTGTTATGGAAATGCATATCAAAACAAGATATCATGTCACACCTATGAGAATGGCCCATATCAACAAAACTGCAAACAAGTGCTGGCAAGGGTGCGACAAAAAAGGAACCCTCTCGCATTATTAGTGGGAATGTAGACAGGTCCATCCCTTCTAGAAAGAAGTGTGGCAATTCCTCAAAGTACTAAAAATAGATTTATCATATGACCGAGCAATTCCACTCCTAGGTATCTACCCAAAGACACAAAAATACTCATTCACAAAGAAACCTACATGCTTATGTTTATTGCAGCACTATTTATAAAGCCAAGATATGAAAACAACCTAAATGCCCAGAACAGAAAAGTAGGTCTAGAAGATGTGGTACATGTACACAATGGAATACTACTCAGTGATCAAAAATTATAAACTCATGCCATTTGTGACAACATGGATGGAGCTGGAAGGGATTATTCTAAGTAATATTGGATGGCTCACTTATATGTGGAATCTAGAAAAGCCAAACAAAAGATCAGACAAAGACAAGTTGTAAGACTGATCCTCGAAAAGAGAATACAGATCTGAGACACTCAGGAGGGGTAGGGGTGGAAAAGGAGAAAGTAGAGAAAGCTTGGTACAGGGTGGTACAGGATTGTGGGCATTTTGGTGGTGGGAAATCTATGGTGACCACACCTGGAGGGAAAAAGCTATAATGTGAAAAAATGAACAAGAATGTTGAAAACTTTAACACACACACACAAAGAAGTAAATATGATGCAGATTATCTTTCATCATATTTATACAATATTAATAAACTGTTACCTATATCTTAGATTGTAATCAATAGCATACAAGCTTAAAAGTCTTTTATTGTTCACATAAGTTTCTCTAAAGTTTTTGGTTATATCTGTTTGTCTATTTGAATAAAAAGGGGCCCATAAATTAAAATAAAGTATAAAATACAGATTTAACATATTAAAAATAACTAAAATAAATATTAATTTAAATGACAAGGAAGTATAATTGAGGACAATGAAAATATAATGGTAATGAAGGTGGGGAGAAAATATAAAACCAAATCATCAGGTACCCAGGTGTGTTTTTCCCTACACAAAAATAACACAAGTATTACAATTCATAAAACAAACACCCACAGGCACATTCAGGCATCACCTGATGTGATACTCTCTAAAGCATTTGGCATGGACTCCCTTCTGGCACTTCTCACAGCGGGTATTGGTCTGTGAGTGGCAGAGGGCACACCGGGTCCTCTTTTCCTGGTGGATGATCCAGTGTCCAATCATATCAAAACGGCTCTCGGTTTCCAGGCGCCTGCTTCGCCTCCCTTGGGATGATGTGTCCGCATTGCTCTCCAGGTACACACAGGCGACATATCTCCGGAAGGCCAGCAGGTCCACCTGGGCATCATGGGAACATATCCGATGCAGCTGCCATGCATTGTTGAGGGCGGCATCAATGACATAGCCAATGAAGCTTGAGTACCACTTCATGCCCCGGATCTTCACCTTGTACTTGGCGATGTTCTGGTCCATCCGACCAACACCTCCTACCTTCTCCTGGTACAACCTCACCAGAGATGGCTGATGGACCTGGGTCCGTGTTTTGGCTGCTCCTGAGTGATGGCTGGTCAGCCCCACAGGCTCTATGCCCACAGCATTAGAGCAGATGTTGACCACACTGCTATCATGCCAGCGACACACAATAATCTCATCACACTCATCAACTTTGTAATCAAATGTTCCCTTCTTCATTTTCTTCAGTTCTTTGGGATCTTTAAGGGGGCAATGCTCAGTCCTGTACTCACGAACAGTTCCTGTGGCCTTTATCCCCTTTTTCCTCAAAATGGACATCAGTTTGAAACTTGTAAAAACCTTGTCAAAAAATATGTGGTATGGCAGACAGCCACGCTCCTGAAGCGCATCAACAAACTTCACCACCATACTGCCTCCTAGATCCAAGCCCTTGTCTGGTTTGGTGAACAATGTGCCTTGTGAAGGCTCAAACCACACTAAATAGCCAGTGCTGGTGGTCCCACACCAGATCTTGTAGCCGAGGTGCATGGGCTTCCCCATACGCAGTTGCTTGGAACCCCGATGGCCAAAGTATTCACACATGGACTCACCAAAGCTGTAAAACTCTTCTAAGGGAGCATGCTTCTGGAAATTGCAGTTCATCCGGACAATGAGAGGCCTGACCTTGGCAAACCTATCACTTTCATCCAGCTCATTGTTATCTGCAAAATGCAGGTATGAGAAGATCAGTTCAAATCTGTCCCTTCTAATTGCATCAGCCACAAGATGATGATGTGAATCAGGAGATGTTTCCCAAAACATCCTTCTTCTTGGATAAGAGATATACCCACTTAAAATCAAAATACCCAAGACACACTTCAGTTCCTGGATGGTGAGACCCAGGTTGACATTTTTCTGCCAAGCATATCTATTGGTTTCATTAACGATGAAATTAATTGTTCCTTCATCAAAAAACAATTCAAAGAGGCCTACAGGACTCAGCTCCTGACTTTTGAGATCCTCCATGTGAGGATCTGATGCTGTCCAACTGCTGAAGTCTGGCTGGATATCTCTTTTGGTCCAGACACGCTGAGGTTCAACTATTGCCTTCAGTCTCTTTGTGGCTGGCTGTAGCTGCAGGTCATCCTCATCTTTCCCAGGGCTGGGATCCTCAGGCACAACCGAGGCATGCAGCATACTGCCAGGCAGGTGGGCATCTTGCCAGCCATCTTCATCACCTGAATCCTCATCAGTGAAGTCCCCTGAAGCATTATCAGGTGGGGCAATGAAGATCTCCTCTTTGCTGTAGCCACATTCCTCCTCCAGAGCATTCAGAATCTCAAGCAGCTTCTTGGATTTCAACTTTAAACCGGTACCACTCCCAGAAGTAAGTCCACTGCAACAACAGGAAACAGAAGAGGGAGCCATTCAGGAGAGCCAGTGCTTCAGCAAAAAAAAAAAAAAAAAAAAAAAAGGTTAAAGCACCACTCCAGAGGAGAACACTGCATAGCATCTAAGCTTGAATGGTATCTCAGACCTGACACCATCAGGCACAGTGCCAGATAAGTGAGTTTTCCAGAAGTTTATATTTGAGGGAAGGCATGCTAAAGAGAAACTGGGTATTTCTTGTCCTTCTAAAATAAAGTATTTAGGATAGAGAGTGAATCTAAGGGCAACAGTCATTCAGTGGCCCTCAGTCAATGGCCCCAGCATCTCTGCCTTCATACTTCTGTTTTACCCATCCCTTCTCTTTCTCTTATTCATTTGGCAATATAAATTTCCTCACATCCCAAAGTTTTGAAATCTCCCTATCTGAACTCTCATTTTTCAAATTCAGGGCCTATATGGATGTTCAGGTGGTTTTCTTGATATATGACATCTTTCTGCTACTCAAACTATCATTGGTGGCCATGGGAACCAAAAGGGTGGTAAGAGGTTCTTGTTTTTAATGAGTGCTGACCATGAGCAGGCACTTCCCAAGCATTGACATGGGGTTTCTCTATTCCACACTTGCACAGCACTTACTCTAAGTGTACACAGACCACAAGTCAACAACAAACAGCTATGCAGGATGCTATTAGGTGGGGACGAAGGCCATCCTTTATTCTGGATAAGGGATGGAGAGGGCAGTAAAGGAGTAGGACTAGGGGTACTATTGTAGACAGAAAATGGTGAGATTCACAGGGCCGATGGTCTAGGAAAGATGAGGGAGTGGGTTCTACAGATAGAAACAGGGTGTTCCAGGTAGAGAGAGTGAAGTGAGGAGAAGAGAGCAAAACAGGTGGCCAGAACATATTTAGTGGCTAAGAGACTCTGGTCAGAATGCCTGACTATATATAGCCATCACAGGGGATGGAACAGAGCAGTGAGGAATTGGAAACATCACTCTGTCTATGAGAATGGAATGGTCTGCCAAGATGGGTACTGCTGCTGGCCTGTGCCCTTTTCAGGCTTTGACCTCTATGTGAAAACAGCCCCACTCTTGGGGGGGGGTGGGATACAGATGTTACCTCTCTGAAGACTTTGGAGTTTAGATGCATTAAAGGTTCACTTTAACCTCACTTTCCAGGCACTGACTACACTAGCTTCCATGCTGGAGGATGAGGTACAGGTCTGACCTCTGAAGAAGTGAGGAATTCAACAAGCTCTTAGTGGACCAGAAAAAGAGATCAGCCATGGTAGTCAAACTGAGCGAAATTCTCAGCAACCATCTTCATACCTCTCTTTCCCTGACCTCACCAGGTTACTAGCAGCAGATCCAGACATGGCCAGCTGGGGTTTCTACACAGTCTCACCACCAGAGCTGCAGTTGGCTCCCAGGTCCTAACCATCTTCTGCACATGGCATTCAAAACCTGGTGTAGGAAAGAAATCCTGCAGGGACTGTAGCAGCCCTGAGGCCAGCTGTCTTTAAGTCTTAAAAGATGAGCAATGTAAATGGTATTTTGAGATCAAGTGTAGATAGATACTGGTACAATATCATCAGACCACTACCACACACATCCTGGTATCTTTTCTGTAATCTTGTCCCTATCTCTTAACTTCTTCTCATTTTTGCTTCTTAAACATCAAGTGGTTAATGAAGCCAGGAGGAATAAAGGCCTAAATTGTCATAGACTTGGCCATTTAAAATTAGAAGAATAAAAGCTTATGTAATTGTTACTAGAACCCAGCTGCCTCAGCGCTGGGAGTTGGCAGGAGCAGTGCTGTTCTTTCACCCTGCTGCTCCAACACAAGTCAGTTGTGGCATTTACTCCTCAGAGACCTTTTAAGTAACAGTATACTTCCTGGATCATGGAATGGGCCAATCAAATGCAATTATGAGCTGATTGGTTCTAAATTGGTTCTTAGTCCCATCAGCCACAGGATTGAAAAATGGTCCAATCAGACTTTTGTTACCAGGACCCAGCCTCCTCAGCAGCAGGAGCTTGCAGGAGCAGTGGTATTCTTTCACCTTGCTGCTCTACCACAAGTCTGCTGTGGCAGTTACTCCTCAGAGACCTTTTAACAGTATACTTCCTGGATCATGAAATGGACCAATCAGGTGCTATAAGCTGATTGATAAAGGGCCCAATAAGCCACAGGATTGAAAATTGGTCCAATAAGACTTGTGGGTAGGGCACCCTGAAACAGGATATAAGCCAGGGTTGGAGGGAGCTGAGGGGAGAGACAACGCCAGCCTCCTAAGAAGAAAGAAGAGGAAGACTCCGTTCCTGACCTCCAAAGAAAGAAGAAAAGAAGGATCCAGGAGCTGACCTCCGAGAAGGGAAGAGAAGCCGAAGGACTCTGTCAGAGACTGGGCCTTCACTCCTGTCCCTAACATTGCCTGACAGGAGCACCAAAGGTCCTGGGCCTGGTGTCTGAAAGAGCTGTTTGTCGTTGGTATAACCCAACAACTCACAAAGAGCTATTAACACTTGGTGTCTCTGACACCACCTCTGTGGGATCAGTAGTGGCCATCACCACTGGCTAGTGTTGTCCAGCATTCCTGGTCACTGGTGGCAACCATCACTGGGTGGTTGAGAGTGCTGGCCAATTGTGGGTATAGTAAGCTCTTTGTTTCCCCTGTCTGTAAAAGAAACCCCATGGTTGTTGTTCCTGGAGCCTGAGGTTTCCTGCAATTGTGTGTGCAGGTGAGAAACCACAGACAGTGACCTGTGCTTTTATCTGGCACTGTCTTTTGTTAGGCTATGGCCCTTTTTTTTTGGTTTTTGGCCTTTTGGGCTTTTTGGTGGCTCTCTGGTCTCAGAGTCTGGGCAGATGAGTAGCCATTCCATCCTTCCAATAGGCTTCCTGACTTATTGCCCTTTTGCCCTATCCATGCAGGTTTCATGATGTCTTTCATCAAACAGCACTCCTACCTTGAGGCAGAAGCCATGGTGAACTGGAAACACAAGATTATCTTTACTCACAGAGCTTAAGAATCTGAAAAACAAAGGAAGTCCATATTTAAAATATTGTATCTTAATAAACAAGGCAATAGGGTTTTTTATACCTCTCTACTTCGCAATTTAAAGGAAAAGGTTTGGGGCAGCCACCGCGGCCGGGGCAGACTGCGGGTGCAGGAAAGTGCTTCTGAGGAGCCATTTTAGAATAGGGACCTTCACTTCAACATAGACTGCTTAAACTCCCACCCCTCACCCCTGCCCCCGCCTCCAGCAGCCAGAGATGAGCTGGGAAGCCTTCTCACACCAGGCCCCCTCTGGCCAGCAGTCGGGGTTCCAGCAGCCTGCGAGCGCAGGAAAGTGCGCTTCCAATTTGTCATGTTAGAATAGGGACCTTTGCTTCAACAAAGACTGCTTGAAACTGGAAGAGGGTTGCCTCTGCAGCCAGAGGTAAGCTGTGAAGCACCCTCACACCAGGCCCTGTCTGACCAGCAGTTGGAGCCCAGAGGGGATTCTGCAGCCGCCACTGGGGCAGACTGTGGGCGCAGGGAAGTGCGCTTCCTACTTGCCATTTTAGAATAGGTACCTTTGCTTCAACCAAGGCTGCTTGGAACTGGGAGAGGGCTGCCACCACAGCCAGAGGTGAGCTGAAGGCCCCTACAAGCCAGGTCCCACCAGGCAGGGAGTTGGAGCTCAGAGGGGGATCCAGCGATTTGGAGCCCAGGGAGCAATCCAGCCACCCCACCTCCAGGGCAGTCTGTGGGACTTCAAGACACACCTTTGGAATTAAACAAATACAGAAGGAGAAGATATTCTGTGAAAGTGAACATTAACATATTCATAGTATCACTGCCCTACTGGACTTCTGGCATAACAGTATTTGACTCGATTGGACTACCAGATTCCGATATCTCAGAAAGAGCACACCAAAGAGATGCCAGCCAGTACCAACAACACAGTGTCCGAATGCATTGGACAAATTAGAAAACAAGCAGTAGGGAGAAGAAAAACTACAAGCAACCAAGCAAGTCCTCAGGGAAAAGACACACCACAAAAAGAAAATCACCCACCAGATTGCAACAACAGTGACTTAGAAGAACTTCTGAGAATTTAAAATTGCCGTGATTAAAAAACTGACAGAAGTCATTAAGGAAAACAATGATAAGGGAAAAATAATCAACGATCAGAAGAATGAAATTGAGTTCCTAAAGAGGGAAGTGAAAGAAATGAAGGAGACCAAAGGATAAATAGAAGAGCTAAAGAACTCTGAGAAAATCAATGATAGCAGAATAGATGAAATGGATGAACGAGTAAGTACTTTCAAAGACACAGAAATAAAAAGAACCAAAACAGAAAAGGAAAGAGAAGTATGAATGAAAAAGAATGAAGAAAGACTTCGGGAACTATCTGACTCCATGAGGAAAGGAAATACAAGTTATAGGAATCTCAGAAGGAGAGGAAAGAGACATAGGAACAGAGAAATATTGAAGGAAATAATTGAAAAACTTCCCAAACATGAAGAAGTCACTGAAAATAGACATAAAAGAAGCAAGAACACCAAACTTCCATGATGAAAGAAAAAATACAGCAAGACATATAATAGTAAAGCTCCCAAGAATCCAAGACAAGGAAAAAATAATGAAGATGGCAAGAGGGAAGAAACAGATAACATACAAAAGAAAACCAATCAGGCTGACATCAGGCTTTTCTGAAGAAACACTAAGGGCAAGGAGAGAGTGGAGGGACATAGTCAACAAACTCCAAGACAACAAATGCCAACCAAGAATACTCTAGCCCAAAAAGCTTTCCTTCCTCAAAGAAGAAAGAATAAGGACCTTTCCAGACAAACAGAAACTCTGGAATTTCATTATGACTAAACCCCCACTCCAAAAAATACTACAAGGAGACCTAAAGCCAGAACCAACAGAGGGATAAATAAGAATGAAACAAGACCAAAAAAAAATTAAATAAATAAAAAAATAAATAAAACCAGAGAAAAGACAAACACAATGGCAAATACATACGCTAACATATCAATATTAACCTAAATGTAAATGGAAAAAAACTCTTCAATAAAAGACACAGAGTCTCAGGTTGGATTAAAAAGCAAAACCCAACCTTTTGGGTCTCCAGGAAACTCACTTAACTACAAAAGAAAAAACAGACTGAAAGTAAAAGAATGGAAACAATCCTACAAGCAAATGGACCAAAAAAGAAAGCAGGAACAACTATACTTATATCAGATAAAACAGATTCAAACTCAAAAAGGTAAAAAGAGACCCCAGGGCCTCCCCGGTGGCGCAGCGGTTGAGCGCTGGGTTGCGAAGCTGCCCGCAGCCTCTGCAGCGCCGGTTCAATCCCCGGCAGCTCCCCGGTCACCAGAGGAGGGTCCCACATGGCACGCAGACCTCTCCTGCCGCCCGCTGCTCCCCTCAGCAGTGTACTTCGGTCCTTCTGCCTGCTCTGCTCCCAGCTCTGGCTCTGGTGAATTCTCTCACCCTCCCGCGCTTCAGACTGTACCCAGTGCTTATATAAATAAATAAATAAATAAATAAATAAATAAATAAATAAATAAATAAATAAATGAATGAATGAATAAAAATAAATCTTAAAAAAAAAAAAGAGAGACCCCAACGGTCGCAGTCACTATATTATGATCAAGGGGACAATACTTCAAGAAGAAATAATACTCATTAACATATACTCACCAAGTGAAGGAGCACCAAAATATATCAGACAACTATTATCATCTCTGAAAGCAGACATTAGAGAAAACACATATGTAGTAAGAGAATTCAACACACCACTATCAACAATGGATAGAGCAATGAGACAAAAAATAAGTAAAGACACTAAAGCTCTAAATAAGGATCTAGAGCTCATGGGCTTAACAGACACCTGTAGAACACTAAACTGAAAAAAATCTGAGTACACATTTTTCTCAAGCACACACGAATTATTTTCCAGGATCAATCACATACTAGGACACAAGACAAATATCAACAGATACACCAAGACTGAAATCATACCAACCATCTTCTCTGACCATGAAGGCATCAAACTAGAATAAACCATAAAAAGAAGGCAAGGGACTTTCCTACCTCATGGAGATTGAAACCCACACTACTGGAAGACCACTGGATTAATAGGCAATCAAAGAAGAAATTAAAAAATACTTTGAGCTGAACGACAAGGAGAACACCAATTTCCTAAATGTATGGGACGTAGCAAAAACAGCAATAACAGGAAAATATATAGCAATACAGGCTCACATCACGAAACAATAAAGAACTCAAAGAAACAACCTAATCTTACAGCTCAAAGAACTAGAAAAGCACAACAAAACCCCAAAACCAGAAGAAGAAAAGAAATAATAAAAATCAAAGCAGAAATAAATGAAACAGAGACTAAAAAACAATCCCAAAGTTGCTTCTTCTAAAAAATAAATAAAATAGACAAACCCCTAGCCAGGCTCACAAAGGAAAAATGGGGAAAAGCACAAATAAATAGGATCACAAATGAAAGAGGAGAAATCACAACAGACACAGCAGAAATCAAAAGAATAATCAGAAACTACTATGAACAGTTATATGCAAACAAGCTCCACAATCTAGAAGAGGTGGACAAATTCCTACAACTCTGTAATCACCCAAAACTAAATAAAGAAGACATAAAACACCTAAATAGACCAACTACAAGCAGTGAAATTGAAATGTTAATCAAAACTCTTCTGAAAACAAAAGTCCAGGACCAGATGGATTTACAAATGAATTCTACCAAACATTTAGAATGAATTAGTGCCTAACCTTCACAAACTCTTTCAAAAAAATTGAGAAGGGATAATACCAAACACGTTCTATGAAGCCAACATTACACTAATACCAAAACCAAACACAACGACAATACTAAAAACAAGGACAACACAAAAAAAGAAAACTACAGGCCGATCTTTCTAATGAATACTGATGTGAAAATCCTCAATAAAATTTTAGCTATCAGATTCCAACAATGTATCCACAAGATAATTCGCCATGACCAAGAAGGATTTTTTTTTTAAAGATTTATTTATTTATTTATACAAGCACTGGGTATAGTCAGAAGTGCGGGAGGGTGAGAGAATTCATCAGCGCCAGAGCAGAGAGCAGAACAGGCAGAATGACAAAGTACACTCCTGAGGGGAGCAGCAGGCGGCAGGAGATGTCTGCACCCCATGTGGGACCTTCGCGAGGCAACTGGGGATAGAACCGGCGCTGTAGAGGGTGCAGGCAGCTTTGCATCCCAGTGCTCAACCACTACGCCATCGGGGAGGCCCTGACCAAGTAGGATTTATTCCAGGGACACAAGGATGGTTCAACATCCGAAAATCAATCAGTTGCAATCTAACACATCAACAAAAAAAAATATAAAAACCATATGATAATATCAATAGATGCCAAGAAAAGTTTCAACTAATTAGACTAATCAATCAGTTTAGTAAAGTAGCAAGATACAAAATCAACACGCAAAAATCAGTAGCCTTCTTATACACAAACAATAAATCTGAAGAAGAAATCAAGAAAACCATCCCTTTCGTTTTTTAAAGATTTTGTAAAAATTAATTAATTAATTAATTAATTAATACAGGCATTGTAAGACTGAGGGCAGGCTTCTATTTTCTATATAGAACCAAGGGGTCCCGGTGCCATGGGAACAGTATGTAGTGTATTTTTCTCAGACCATTTTGCCTCCTGGGGCACCTCAGGGCCTTCTCTGGTGGGGGACTTTTGCCGGGCTTGGTTCCAACAGCTCTATCAAGCATGGCTTGCTGGGAAAAGAGGGCTTGGGGTAAAAATAAGGGGGTTGTAATTGTATGATTCCCGGTAATTCTCCACGTCCTCCAATTTGTTAATTCAGTGTTACTATGAGTAACACTGAGTTTTGTATTATGAGTAACACTGAGTAACACTGAGTTTTGTAATTCAGTGTTACTATGAGTAACACTGAGTTTTCATATAATAGGAACTTTCTTTTTTTTTTTGGTCATTAATTTTTTTTAATTTAAATTAAATTTTAATTTTTTTAATTTAAATTAAAAAAATTAATGACAAAAAAAGAAAGTTCCTATTATATGAATTAAAAATAAAAATAAAAAAAAACTTCATTGTTCAAAAAAAACCTCAGTGTTACTCATAGTAACTGAATTACAAATTGGAGGACGTGGAGAATTACCTGGAATCATTTCATATCAATCATGTTGGAAGGTACATTTCTCAAACTACTGCAGTGTGCATTACCAAAACTGGCATTGATGCCAACACTCATTGTGTTATTCTGAAGCTTATAGAAAATTTCCATGGTTACAATAACTGCCACAAACAAATTAAAGGAAATAGCAGGAGCCAGCCATGCAGTTTTCTGACTTTTCAGAAATCTGCCCCATGCCCGGACCTTTGTTAGAGTAGCATGGGCCGTGCCAAATAACCAAAACAAAGAGAAACCCCACTGACTGGGAGAAAATTTTTGCACACAACACTAATGATAAAGGACTATTCACAAAAATCTACAAAAAGCTGACAAGACTCAACAAAAACAAAGAAAATAATGCAGTCAAAAAATGGGCAGAAGAGCTAAAAAGAAACTTCTCCAAAGTGGAAATGCAAATGGCCAACAGGCATATGAAAAAATGTTCAACATGACTTATAATCAGGGAAATGCAAGTCAAAACTACAATGAGATACCATCTTACCCAGTGAGAATGGCACACATCAAAAAAAAACTAGCAACGACAAATGTTGACGAGGATGTGGAGAAAAAGGAACTCTCTTGCACTGCTGGTGGGAGTGCAAACTGGTCCAACCACTATAGAAAGCTGTGTGGAGATTCCTCAACCTAACAAAGATAGAGCTTCCATATGATTCAGCAATTCCACTCCTAGGTATTTACCCAAAGGACACAGAAACATTAATTCAAAAGGGCACCTGCACCCCTATGTTTATAGCAGCACTATTTACAATAGCTAAGCTATGGAAACAACCCAAATGCTCAAAAATAGATGACTGGATCAAAAAGATGTGGTACATATACACAATGGAATATTATTCAGCAATCAAAAAACTCATTCAATTTGCACCAACATGGATGGAGCTGGAAGGATCATGCTCAGCGAAAAAAGCCAGAAAGGAAAAGAAAAATACTGGGTGGTCTCACTCATAGCAGGGATTTAGAAAACCTAAATAAGGGATCAGGAAAAAGACTAACTATAATAAAGAAAAAAATCAAAATCAACAAGCAACTATAGACCAGAGACACACTATGGGGGGTGGCAGGGAGAGGAAGGATTAGGGTCAAAATAAGGGGGGAGGGGTGCAATTGTATGGGCAATATAACCAAATGAAAATGCATACATTGTGCAAAAATGAAAAAATGATGTAATTAAGAATTATATAAAATAAAATATTTTAAAAAATGAAAAAATTAAAAGAAAAGGTTTACCAACAACCAGAGTGAAATTGATTGAGAACATATAGGAAGTGGTGTCTAGTCTACTGGCTAGTCAGGGGGAGAAAGAACAAGCTCCCCCACATCACATCTCGTGATACATGACTTACTAGAGCAGGGTTTGGCATGGTTAAAATGATCACTTGCAATTTGGGTTGGGAGAGTCTTTGTTGGAGTGTTTGTCCAGTATATCATGGGATGCTCAACAGCAGCCCTGGCCTCTACTCACTAGATAGTAGTAGAACACTCATCATCCCCAGTTGTAAAAATCAAAAATGTTTCCACTGGTTAAAATGAAGAGACATAAGAATTTTTACAACAAAAACAAGTAATCCAAATACAAAATGAGCAAAGAAACTGAGTAGATATTTCTCCAAAGTAGATATGCGCATAGTAGATATGCGCATAGTATATATATATATATATATATATACACACACACACAAAAAAAAAAATGATCAAAAGTATTTAAAAAGATGCTTATTGCCTAAGCAAAAATAAAAGAAGATAACAAAATGATAGAAAATATAAGGGGAGATTTAAACCTAACTTATTACCACTAGTGGGAAAGTAAAATATTGCACTACTATGTAAAGCAGTCTGGTGTCTCCCCAAGAAATTAAAAAGAATAGTCATATGATCTAGGAATCCCATCTCTAAGAATATAGGCAAAAAAATTGAAGGTAGGGTCTCTCTTGATTCATCCATGATCACAACAGCATTTTCACAATGGCCAAGAGGTATGCTCAATTCAAATGACCAATGACAGATAAATGGATAAAGAATATGTAGTGTACTGTTCGAAAAGTAAACAGGTCATCATCTAAGTTACTGTTACAGATATTTTTAAAACATAGGAAAGTAAAAAGCTGTAAAATAGACAAAAAAATACAACACATGAAATCCTGAGATCTCAAGGGAATTTGACATAACAAGAAGAAAACAACTCTCCAGAATCAAACCACAAACACATGAAGATTATATCTTCCTCTCAGAGAACTCAAATTGTCACAATTAAGAAAATTAAAGAGATGAAAGGAAATGCAGAAAGTAAATCAAAGTGATATACAAGAGAACTCAGGAAAACTAATCAAAGATTTACAACAAAATTCAGAAAAATGAATGAATGACCTGAAAAATGTAATAAACAGAAAATAGAAATTGAAGTTTTAAATTAAAAAAAATGAAGTAACAGATTCAGGATGTAAAAAGTTCAACAGATGTTTTAAAAAATTTAGATAAACCTAAGAAATTATGAGATGAAAGGTGAGGATCAACCTCTGAGCTAGTAGGTGGTGCTCATAGCCAACTCCATGACGGAAAGAATATTCTAGATTCTACCCTGCGATGTACACTCAATGGTAGAAAGTGAAGCTTTTCAAATTCCACTCCCTACACAGGGGCTGATGGGAAATAGGGTTGGAGCTGAGGCTTTCCATAGTTTGACTGGTGAGGCTTTGGGGCAGTCAGAATTGCTGAGTCTTGGAAGACCTCGAGCGTTGCCCTGACAGAACAGAGTCAGGCTCTCTGGTGGAAAACACTGACTTACTGCGACCTAGAAAAAGTTGCCAAGGATGTCCTCCATAAAGGGTATGGGCTTGGCATAGTCAAAATGGATCTTAGAACCAAGTCTTGTAGTGGAGTGGAATTTTCTACTTTTGGTTATGCATATTATACTGATACAGGAAAAGTGTCAGACAACCTAGACACCAAATACAATGTTTGGAACTATGGACTTATATTCACCCAAATATGGAACACAGATAATACTCTTGAGGCAGAAATCTCTTTGGAGAATAAAATTAGCTGAAAGGTTGAAATTGACTCTTAATATCACATTAGTTCCAAACACAGGAAAGAAGGGTTGGAAGTCAGTCGAAGGCCTCCTGTAAGTGGGAATGGTCCAGTCCTAACAGTAATGCTGACACAGATTTTTCTGGGCCAACTGTTATGGGAATAGAGCCCTCTGTGGTGGGAGCCACCTTAGAAGAGTTGGTCTTTCAACCTGATGCTCCACCACAAGCCAATCCTGGCTGTGGCTCCTCAAAGCCCAGCAACCGCCCTTTTATGTGTACTTCCTGATCATGGAGTGTACCAATCAGGTACAAGCTATGAGCTAATTGGTGTGCTAAGTGGTCCAATCAGCCACAGGATTGAAAAATGATCCAATCATACTCATGGGTGGGGTACCCTCAAAGAGAATATAAGCAAGGGTCAGAGGGAGCTAAAGGACAGACTATCCATCCTCTGAACAAAGGGGAAGCCTCTGTTTCTAGCCTTCAAAGAAAGAAAGAAAGATGGACCAGAAGCTGAAAGAAGAAAAGAGAAAAGTAGTATCTGGCAGCCAATCTCTGAGGAGGAAAGAACAGCCAAAGACCTCTGTCAGAAACTCAGTCTCCGGTCCTGTCTCCAGAGGAGACAAAGATTCCAGACCTGGTGTCTGAAAGAGATGTTTGTTATTGGTATAATCCAACAACTCACAGAAAGTTGTTAACATTTGGTGTCTCTGACACCACCTCTGGGAGCCCAGTAGTGACCATCAATACTGGCCAGTGCTGTCCAGCACTCCTGATGATCAGTAGTGACCATCACTACTGGCCATTGTGGTCTAGCTCTGTGGACAGGTGACCTGTACTCTACTTGTACTTTTGGTGGACTCTATCTGGGTCAGATAGCAGGCCACTTGTGGCTACAGTAAGTTCTGTTTCCCCGTTTATAAAATAAACCTCATAGTTTTTGTTCCTGGGACCTGATGTCTCTTCAATTGTATGTGTGGGTGAGAACCCACAGACAGTGATCTGTCCTCTTATTTGTCCTTAAAGCACTGTTCTTAGGCTCATATATAGCCCACAGGCCCCTATTTACGGGTATTGTTTTGCTATAGCCGTTGGTTTTGGTTTTTGGCCTTTTGGGGCTTTTTGGTGGCTCTCTTGTTGCGAGCCCAGACAGGTGGGCAGCCATTCTGTCCTATCACATCCTCCTGCCCTGACCACTCCTGTTTCACAACCATCTATGGGTGGGCTATGTTGGCCTTTAAAGGTTGGCCACCTGGTTATCATATGTTTTGACACAGCCAAATCCAAACTGTCACAGAATAATTTTGCCCTGTGTTATAGGCTGCAGATTTCCAACTATACACACATGTGTATAGTTGGCACAGAACTTGGAGGGTCTATCTACCAGAAGATTTATGAGAAGACTGAAACAACAATAAACTTTGCTTGGATAGCTGGCAGTAATGACACCCTTTTGGTACTGCTGCTAAATGTATGCTGGATTATAGAACTTCTCTATTTGCTAAAGTAATACCAGCCTGATTGGACTGGGTTATACTCAAATCCTTTGACCAGGAGTCAAAATGACCCTATCAGCTTTAATTGATGTAATGAATATGCAAGAGGTCACAAGGTTGGGGATTGAACTAGAAGCTTAATGTGGTTGTGAGTAAAGCATCAAATTTGTCCTTGAAGATGAGAAATGAACCCACTATGCTTTGGTCTTAAAAAAATTATTCTGAGAAATTTCAAAAGTGTAACTTTTCATTCTTCCAAAGAATATAATCCCCACTACTGAGGTCTAGAGACTGCAAATCCACACTACGAGAGGTTTCAGAAGGCTTGACTGGAAGTTGTCATGTTTTTGACACATTTCAGTTCGGATCTACAGTGTAATTTGTAAATGTGCTCCTCAGTACCATGTTATAAAGGAAATGATCCACTCCTACAGTTTGTGTATCACATCCTGCATGTCCCACATCACTTTTTAATGATCTTTTAATCTATTGGCCTCGGTGCTACAGTGGAAAATTTGGTTTTGCATCAAAGTGAAATAAAATTAATCTATCACATTTGGGGAAAAAATGAAAAAGAACTCCTGAGAATTTGGGGCAATTAACCTTCTGGGTCTTTTTTTTTTTTTTCCCAACGATTTATCCATTTATGCATACAAGAACTGGGATGTAAGTCAGAGGTGGGGGGTGAGAGAATTCACCAGAGATAGACTGGGGAGCAGAACAGGCGGATCTACTGAAATACACTGCTGAGGGGAGCAGTGGGTGAGACAGGAGAGGTCTGCTGCACCATGTGAGTAGCTCCTGGCCATGCATCGAACTCCTGCTGCAGTGGCTGGCAGTGACCTGACAGTGCTGTCTTTAACCCCTGTACCACCAGGGAGGCCCAACTTTCTAGGTCTTTTTTTTTAAAGATTTATTTATTTATTTATACAAGCACTGGGTACTGTCAGAAGTGTGGGAGGGTGAGAGAATTCACTAGAGACAGAGTGGGGAACAGAACAGGCAGACTGACGAAATACACTGCTGAGGGGAACAGCAGGTGCGGCAGAAGAGGTCTGCGTGCCACGTGGGACCTTTGCCCAGTGGCCGAACCAAGATGCAGAGGCTGCCTGAACCAGCTGGTGATAGAACCAGTGCTGCAGAGGCTGCGGGCAGCTTCACAGCCCAGCACTCAACTGCTGCGCCACCAGGAGAGGCCCCCTTCTGGGTCTTTTGACCAGAGAAATTTCTGGGCTTTTGCTGAGTTAAAATGCTGGTAAGGAAAGGTGTCTTTGGAGAACCCACCAGTTTGCCATCTGTCACTCTGGCTTGGACCTCGGTTTCTGCTCAGATGATAGTTGGGGTAGGACAGAAAGCAGCTATATATGTCCCAATCTGTAAATTCATTTATGCTTTCTCTCTCTCTCTCTCCTTTTCTCTCACTCCTTGCATAAATAAATCCTGTTACTGCTTCACACTGTGTCTGCTCTTGGGTCATGTCCTTCAATTGTAAGCATGCAGGTAAGGACCTATAAGCCAGGTCATCCATCCTAGGTTTGCTCAGTTTCAGAAGAGAACTGACAAAATGCAGGATCTAATCAGTGACCTTGAAGACACAAATGCATACAAGACTGAAGGTCAAACAAGAAAGAGATATATGAAGGGGAAATAAATGAACAATTTGAGGACAATCCAATTCCATTAGGAAAGGCAACACAAGAATAATGGGCACAGAGAAAATGAGAAATGGAGAGCTTAATTCAAAGAAATAAGAGAGGAAAACACCCCAAACTGGGAAAAGAGATAAAAATACACAAGTTCATGAAGATATAAAGGAACACCTGGTTACCTAAACATAACAAAATCTGCACCAAGACACACTCATGAAACCATCAAGACTTCAAGATAATTAAAGTATATTGAAGGTGGCAGTGGGGGAGATAAAGCAGGTAGCCTATAAAGCTATTCCAACCAGATTTAGATCAGTGTTCTCAGAAGAATCCCATGAGCAAGGACAGAATGAAATAATGCATTCAAAATATCTGAAGATAAAAAAATGCCATCCAAAAAATACCATATCCTTTGATGCTTTCCTTGAGATATAGGGGAAAATAAAGTCCAGTCCTTTTCAGAGAAACAGAAGATGAAAGAAATTGCCAACACTAGACCTCTTCTACAAAAAAAATATTAAAAGTAGCTCTGCAGAAAAGCCAGAAAAAATTGAACAGGGATGTAGAAAGACTAAAACTAAAGATAAGATGTCAGCAGCAAATCTTCATATAGCATGAATCACCCTAAATATAAATGGACTGAACTCATTATTAATCAAAAGGCACAGAGTAACTGGTTAGGTAAAAAAATGAAACAAAACACCTCTCTGTTGTCACATGGATACTCATCTGAGCCTCAAAGATAAACATAGTCTTAATGTAAATCTTCAGATAGCATGGGCCTCCCTGGTGGCGCAGCGGTTGAGTGCTGGGTTGCGAAGCTGCCTGCAGCCTCTGCAGTGCCGGTTCGATCCCCAGCTGTTCCCTGGCCACCAGAGGAGGGTCCCACATGGCCCGCAAACCTCTCCTGCCGCCCGCTACTCCCCTCAGCAGTGTACTTCAGTCCTTCTGCCTGCTCTGCTCCCAGCTCTGGTGAATTCTCTCACCCTCCCGCGCATAATAATAAAATAAATAAAATAAATAAATACATAAATCTTTAAAAAATAAATAAATTAAAATAAAATAAATCTTCAGATACCAATTATACAAGCAAATGGGGCTGAAAAAAAGGTAAGGAACGCCACAATAATATTAGCTAAATCAGACATTCAACTAAATATGGTAGTAAGTAACAAGGGTGGAAAATTGTATTATGATTAAAATCAATACAACAGGAAGATTTAACACTTGTCAATATAAACGCATTAAATGTAAGAACATCAAAATATATAAAGCATCTATTAACAAAAATAAAATAACAATAGGCTATCGTATGGGCAATTTGGTGGTGGGTGCACTATGTGGTAATACCTGATGGGGGTATCCAAATATTACCTCAATTAAAAATAAATTAATTTAATTTAAAAAATAAATACAAATAAATAAAAGTAGAATCATAACTATTCCTCTATGATCAGGCGTAAGACAAGGGTATCCACTCTCACCATTATTATTCAACATTGTATTGGAAGCCCTAGCTAGAGCAATCACACAAGAAAAAGATATAAAAGTAATCAAAATAGGGAATGAAGTAAAATTAACACTATTTGAAGATTACATGATAATACACATAGAAAAATCCTAAATACTTGGCTAAAAAAGCTATTAGAAAAAAAAAATCAGTGCAGCAAAGTGGCAGAGTACAAAATCAATATACAAAAATTGACTGTGTTCCTAAAAGCAAACAATAAACCAGAAGAAAAATAATCCCATTTATTATTGCATTACAAAGAGTTAATTAAATACCAAGGAAAAACCTTAACAACAGAGGTAAAGGAATTATACAAGGAAAACTATAAAACACTATTATAAACAATAGGAGACACAAAAGTATGGAAAATATCCCCTGCATATGGATTTGAAAAACTAACATTGTTAAAATAGCTGCTTCACCCAAAGCAATATACAGATTCAATGCAATCCCTATCAAAAGACACAAAATAGCCAAAACAATCCCAACAAAAAAGGACAGGAGCACAGGGGACTGTGGTGATGGTGCACAGGTGCACTGGTGAAGGAAATTCTATGAGGACTAAACCCGGGGCGGGGGGGGGGGGCAAATACTGTTTAAAAATTGAACAATGATGTAAAATATAAATTTCAAAAATAAAAAATAAATGGTAGCTAAAACTAAAAAGAAAAAAAAAAGGGCCCCCTCTGGTAGCACAGGAGATTGAGCGCAGCTGTGAAGCTGTCCGCAGCCTCTGCAGCATGGGTTAGATCCCAGCTGGCCGGCAAGGGTCCCACATGGCGCGGCAGACCTCTCCTGTCTCTCCTGCTTCTCCCCTCAGCAGTGCATTTCGTCAATCTGCCTGTTCTGTTCCCCACTCTGTCTCTGGTGAATCCTCTCACCCTCCCGTGAATCTGGCCTATACCCCGGTTCTTGTATAAATAAATAAATAAATCTTAAAAAAAGAAAAAAAAAAGGACAGGTTATCACACACCCAGACATCAATCTATACTATAATGTTACAGTAAACAAGACAACATGGTACTAGAATAAAAATAGACCCAGAGACCAATGAAATAGAATTGAAAGCCCAGAAACAAATCCAAACATCAGTGAACCTATGACAAAGTAGTCAAAAGTAAACACTGAAGAAAGGAAAGTCTCAAATGGTGTCGGGAAAACTGGACCATCATATGCAAATGAATAAAATTAGACCACTATCTCACACTGTATAAAAAAGTTAACTCAAAATGGATTAAAATATTGGATGTAATGCCTGAAACTATAAAATACAATGAAGAAAACATAGGCAAAACACTCCATAACATTGGCTTCAGGGATGTCCTGTGGTCTCGAATTCCAATGTTAAGGGAAGAAAACAAAATAAATAATTGGGAAGAGTACATCAAACCTAAAACTTCTGCACAGAAAAATAAAAATCCCAACAAAACAGACATCCTACTGAATTGGAGAAAATATCTGCACATCACACATTTGACAAAAAGGAAATAACCCAATCAAAAAATGGGAAGAGATCTATACACTTTTCAAAAAAATACATAAACAATAGGTACATGTAATAATGCTCATCATCACTTATCACCAAGTAAATGCAAGTCAACATCACAATGAAATACCATCTCACACCTGTGAGAATGGCACATACTGAAAAGATAAGAAACAACAATGCTAGCCGTAGTGTGGAAAACAGAATTCCTCGTAGAACACTGTTGCTAAGAATGTAGACTGGTCCAACCTCTACAGAAAAGAATATGGAGGTTTTGTAAAATATTAAAAATAGATCTATCTACCATATGACCCAGCAATTTGACTGCTAGGTTTCTACCTGAAAGATGCAAAAACTCCAACCACTATGGAAAGCTGTCTGGAGATTCCTCAAACTGCTAAAAATGGAGTTTCCATATGATCCAGCAATTCCACTCCTAGGTATCTACCCAAATGACACAAAAACATTTATTCAAAATGACACCTGCACCCCTATGTTTATTGCAGCACTATTTTACAATAGGTAAGCTATGGAAACAATCCAAATGCCAAAAAAATAAATGACTGGCTCAAGAAGATGTACATATGTATACATAATTGAATATTACTCAACAATCAAAAAAGATAAAAAGTCTTGCCATTCGCAGCAACCTGGATGGAGCTGGAAGGGATCATACTTAGTGAAATAAGCCAGAAAAAAAAAAAGAAAAAATGTTGGATTGTCTCACTTAAGGAGGAAAATAGAGGATCCAAATAAGGGATCAGGAAAAAAAAGTAATGATAATAAAGTACAAATCAAAATCAACAGGCAACTATAAACCAGAGACATTCTGCTGGTGGAGAGAAGGGAATAGGATCAAAACAGGGGTGGGAAGATCAAAGGAACCATGGTGATAGTTCACAGGTGAATGGCTGGTGGGAATTTCATGGGGACTATAACTGAGATGAAAACGTATACACTGTTCAAAAATGAAAAATTATGTTAAAAATATAAAATAAAATAATAAATGAAAGAAAAAGTGACATATATACATAATAGAATACTACTCAGTTATTAAAAAAAAAGATGAACTCGCCATTTATGACATGGATGGAACTGGAAGGGGTTATGCTAAGCATAGTAAGTCAAGAGACAGGTATATATTGATGGTTTTCACTCATGGGACTATAGAGAAACAAAGGGTCAG
Source organism: Talpa europaea (assembly GCF_964194135.1). Lineage (NCBI taxonomy): Eukaryota > Metazoa > Chordata > Mammalia > Eulipotyphla > Talpidae > Talpa > Talpa europaea. The sequence goes on along the minus strand of NC_140080.1, from coordinate 45,605,859 downwards.
ACAAAATCAACCAAAACAACCCCTGGAAATGGACCTTAAAACTGAGTGAGGGCAGGTGCTTTTATGATGTGTCAGTTTGCTTTTTCTGCCATAGAGAATCTCAAACCACTGGTAGATCCCATATATCAGGATCTGACTCTCAATCATGGAGGACCAGAAATACATCCTCTGTGAGGCAGATGCTGCTCACCTCACCCACCTGTCATCAAGGCACTGACTAGATGTGAATGTAAGGGACAAAAGAAAAGTACAATGGCTCAACATAGGCTTGGCAACAACTTGCACCATTGGTTAGATTACCCCTGGCATGATTTCCAACTCTGATGCTGTTATTCATTTCCCAATTCCTAACCAATGTGTCCAAATTCTTGTTACTAGGTCTCTGCTTTGATTTCCCTATGTCTTCTATACACTGTCTCTACCATGCTTGATTCTACCATGCTAGGACTGAGTCCTGACTCAGTCTTGACAGATTCATGGTGTCTTACTTGCTGTCTTCTAAGCCCTCCATAATGTGAAATGTCTGCCCTCTCTACTTCTGGGCCTCCTCTCACCCCACCAACAGCCCTCCATCCCATCCCCCAATTCCACTTTCAATATCACTGAGGTTTCTACAAGGTTGGTATCCTCCTTTCCAAACTTCCTTCAAGGGCACTACCCATCACAGAACCAGCTTTACCTGCCAATCTAATTCTTCTTCATCTGCACGGGGATCAGCACCTCAGGTGTCTGTTCTGCTGCAGTGGACATGTCTAGATCGCAGACCTAACCATTCCACACCTATAAAAGTGACTGGTGATGCTGAGAAGAATACCATGATCTAACAATTGATACTCAGGAATGACTGTATCAGCATAGCCAATGTTGATAAACAGCAAAAACTTAATGAGGGTTGTATTGAAAATCAGTGTCCCATGTTGCTGTTTGTGCTCAATCCTACTCCTTGAGTTCTTGCTGTCAAAAATTACAACTATTGCTTTTCATTTTTAAAACCCACCTGGATACTTAAAAATAATCCTCCAAGTGCTTAACCTGTTCTCATAAAGTAAGGAAAAAAGTTTACAAATGTCTTCTATTTCGCATTTTTGAAGAAATCCCTACCATATTTTATAGCACTTAACTAGAGAAAGGCAGTCACAGACATGAAGTGCTTTGCTTTAACAAAACATTTGACCCATTCTTCCATGATGGATGAATTGGAGAGTTATGACTTGAACAAAATCAATTGCTAAATAATACAAGAGCCCAAAGAGTGTTAAGTACAAACCAGCATAAATTTGAAAGAGCCTTACTATAACTTTAAAGTGAACGGGACAGACCAGGTCAATGTCCCCCATTATTTAGCATAGAATTTGCTGGTATTCTATGAGGCTACTCTAAAATTTTAATATTTGTGTTTCTCTTAATGTGTATTAGAAAATGAATATTATCATATAATTTCATAACCCATAATTTCATAGATATAATCTAAGTTAAAAAATTGAAATGATTTAAAAAGATTATTTTAATAAAGTAGCAAAGTTCATAAAGAAAAATAAATAATTTAAAAAATTTATGGGGGAAGGTAGAGAACTAGGAGGGAGGTGACCCAATGAACTAAAGAGGGGAAAGATGGGGGGTGCCTTGGTGGTAGGTGTGGTGTGGACCTATACCTCTGAATCACAGAAAGTGATATAAATCAATGTTACCTCAATAAAAAAATACAATCAAAAGAATATATGCTGTACATACCTGTAATGGAATATTATTCAGTCTTACAAAGGAAATCTTGTCACACGGCATAACATGGATGAAATCTGACATGATGCCAAGTGAAATAGTCACAAAAAGACAAATACTGTATGATTCCATTTATACCAGGGATCTAAAGTAGTCAAATTATAAAAAACAAAAATTAGTGATTACAAGAGATTGTGGAATGGTGATTACAAATGGTGATTACAAGTGGTAGGTGGAGGGATACAAAAATTTTGTAGATTGGCTGCACAGTAATGTCAATATACAGTTGAATCTTGAACAAAAAAGGGAGAAGAGGGGCATCAACTGTCCCAAGCATTGAAAATCCACTAATGTTTAATAGTAGACCCTCTTCCCAATCCAAAGATTCAACCAACCTACATGAGATTGGTTGTACCTATTAACAGGGAAACAGTGGATAGAAAAAAAAAAAACAATGTATGAGTGAACCAGTGTAGTACAAACCTGTGTTATTCAAGGTTCAACTGTATTTAACACCACTAAAATGTATATTTTTTATTTTATATATTTTATTTTTATATATTGTAAATATCATTAAAAATGACCAAAAAAATGAGATAAAAATCAGAAGCATTTTCAAAGATAAAAAGGATGATTTCACAAAAAAAGTTTAATTAATGAGAAAGATATGATTTTAAACTTTATGTATCTAACAATACATTTTTTTTTATAAATTTTATTGTTATATTCCCCATACAATTGCAGCCCCCCCATTCTGACCCCAACCCTCCCCTCCCGCCCCCGGCCCCCTAAAAGTGTCTCTGGTTCATAGTTTTTTGTTGATTTTGATTTTCACTTTCTTATAGTTATTCATTTTCCTGGTCCCTTATTTAAGTTTTCTAGATTCCTGCTATGAGTGAGACCATCCGGTATTTTTCTTTTTCTTTTTGGCTTATTTCGCTGAGCATGATCCCTTACAGCGCCATCCATGTTGCTGCAAATTGCATGTGTTTATCTTTTTTGAATGCTGAGTAATATTCCATGGTATATATGTACCACATCTTCTTCATCCAGTCATCTATTTTTGGGCATTTGGGTTGTTTCCAAAGCTTAGCTGTTGTAAATAGTGCTGCTATAAACATAGGGGTGCAGGTGTTCTTTGGAATTGATGTTCCTGTGTCCTTTGGGTAAATACCTAGGAATGGAATTGCTGGATCATATGGAAGCTCTATGTTTAGTAGGTCCAGAAATCTCCACACAGCTTTCCACAGTGGTTGGACCAGTTTGCACTCCCACCAACAGTGCAGAAGAGTTCCTTTTTCTCCACACCCTCGCCAACATTTGTTGTTGCTAGTTTTTTTTAATATGTGCCATTCTCACTGGTGTAAGATGGTATCTCATGGTAGTTTTGATTTGCATTTCCCTGATGACAAGTGATGTTGAACATTTTTTCATATGCCTGTTGGCCATTTGCATTTCCTCTTCAGAGAAGTTTCTTTTTAGCTCTTCTGCCCATTTTTTGACTGGATTATTTTCTTTGTTGTTGTTGAGTCTCATCAGCTCTTTGCAGATTTTTGTGATCAGTCCTTTATCATTAGTGTTGGGTGCAAAAATGTTCTCCCAGTTGGTGGGGTTTCTCTTTGTTTTTCTTATTGTCTCTTTTGCTGTGCAAAAGCTCTTTAATTTGATGTAGTCCCAGCTGTTTATCTTTGCCTTCACTATCACTGCTTTGGGTGATGTGTCTGTAAAGATGTCTTTGATGTGCAAATCACGTAGTGTTTCGCCTATATTTCCTTCTATATATTTTATGGTTTCAGGTCTTATGTCTAGTTCTTTAATCCATTTTGAGTTGATTTTTGTGTATGGTGTGAGGTAGTGGTCAAGCTTCATTCTTTTGCATGTAGCAACCCAGTTTTCCCAACACCATTTATTGAACAAACTTTCTTTGCTCCAATGCATATTCTTTGCTCCTTTGTCAAAGATTAGTTGACCATAAATCTGTGGGTTTATTTCTGGATTTTCTATTTTATTCTATTGGTCTGTATGTCTGTTCTTGTTCCAATACCATGCAGTTTTGATGATTATGGCTTTGTAGTATAGTTTGAAGTCTGGGAGTGTGATGCCTCCATTTCCTTCTTTTTTTTTCAGGAGAGCTTTGGCTATTCGGGGTTTTTTGTGATTCCATATGAATTTCATCAATAATTGTTCTATTTCTTTGAAGAATGACATTGAAATTTTGATTGGAATAGCATTGAATCTGTATATTGCTTTTGGAAGGATGGCCATTTTAATAATGTTTATTCTTCCAATCCATGAGCAGGGGATGTCTCTCCATTTCTTTGTGTCTTCTTCTATTTCTTTTAACAGTGTTTTATAGTTTTCTTTGTATAGGTCCTTTACCTCTTTTGTTAGATTTATGCCCAAATATTTGATTTTATTTTGTTTCAATAACAAAAGGGGTGGTTTTTTTGATTTCTTCTTCTTCAGATTTATTGTTTGTGTATAGGAAGGCTACTGACTTTTGCGTGTTGATTTTGTATCCCGCCACTTTACTGAACTGATTGATGAGTTGAATTAGCTTTTCTGTGGAGTTTTTGGGGTTCTCTATGTATAATATCATATCGTCTGCAAATAGTGATAGTTTGAATTCTTCTTTTCCTATTTGGATTCCTTGGATGTCTTTCTCTTGTCTTATTGCCCTGGCTAGGACATCCAGTATTATATTGAAAAGCAGTGGTGAGAGTGGACATCCTTGTCTTGTTCCAGATCTTAATGGAATTGCTTTCAACTTTTCACCATTGAGAATGATACTGGCTGTTGGCTTGTCATAGATGGCCTTTATGATGTTGAGGTATGTTCCTTGTATCCCAAGAATTTCAAGGGCTTTTATCATGAATGGGTGTTGCACTTTGTCGAAAGCTTTCTCAGCATCTATTGATATTATCATATGGTTTTTATATTTCTTTTTGTTGATGTGTTGGATAACGTTGATTGATTTTCGGATGTTAAACCATCCTTGTGTCCCTGGAATGAATCCTACTTGGTCGTGGTGAATTATCTTATGGATACATTGTTGGATTCTGATAGCTAAAATTTTATTGAGGATTTTTGCATCAGTGTTCATTAGGGAGATTGGCCTGTAGTTTTCCTTTTTTGTGTTGTCCTTGTTCGGTTTTGGTATTAGTTTAATGTTGGTTTCATAAAACGTGTTTGGTATTGTCCCTTCCTTCTCAATTTTTTGGAAGAGTTTGTGAAGGATAGGCACTAATTCGTCTCTGAATGTTTGGTAGAATTCATTTGTAAATCCATCAGGTCCTGGGCTTTTGTTTTTGGGGAGGTTTTTGATTACCATTTCAATTTCGCTAATTGTAATTGGTCTGTTTAGGTGTACTATTTCTTCTTTATCTAGCTTTGGGTGATTGTAGAGTTGTAGGAATTTGTCCATCTACTCTAGATTGTTAAACTTGTTTCCATATAACTGTTCATAGTAGTTACTGATTATTCTTTTGATTTCTGCTGTGTCCATTGTGATTTCTCCTCTTTCATTGATGATCCTATTTGTGCTTTCTCCCTTTTTTCCTTTGTGAACCTGGCTAGGGGTTTGTCTATTTTATTGATTTTTTCAAAGAACCAGCTCTTGGTTTCATTGATCTTTTGGATTGTTTTTTTTAGTTTCAATTTCATTTATTTCTGCTTTGGTTTTTATTATTTCTTTTCTTCTACTGGTTTTGGGGTTTTTTTGTTGTTCTTTTTCTAGATCTTAGAGCTTCGAGATTAGGTTGTTCCTTTGCGTTCTTTCTTGTTTCTTGATGTGAGCTTCTATTGCTATATATTTTCCTCTTATTACTGCTTTTGCTGCATCCCATACATTTAGGATATTGGTGTCCTCCTTGTCGTTCAATTCAAAAAATTTTTTAATTTCTTCTTTGATCTCCTCATTAGTCCAATGGTCTTCCAGTAGTGTGGTTTTTAATCTCCATGAGGTAGGAAAGTTCCTTGCCTTCTTTTTATGGTTTATTTCTAGTTTGATGCCTTCATGGTCAGAAAAGATGGTTGATATGATTTCAATCTTGGTGTATCTGTTGATGTTTGTCTTGTGCCCCAGTATGTGATCGATCCTGGAGAATGATCCGTGTGCGCTTGAGAAAAATGTGTACTCCGTTTTTTTGGGGTTTAGTGTTCTATAGATGTCTGTTAAGCCCAATTGCTCTAGGTCCTTATTTAGAGCTTTGGTTTCTTTACTTATTTTTTGTCTTGTTGATCTATCCATTGTTGATAGTGGTGTGTTGAAGTCTCCCACTACATATGTGTTTTCTCTGATGTCTGTTTTCAGAGAGGACAACAGTTGTCTGATATATTTTGGTGCTCCTTCGTTTGGTGAGTATATGTTAATGAGTGTTATTTCTTCTTGAAGTATTGTCCCCTTGATCATAATGTAGTGACCACTGGGGTCTCTTTTTATCTTTTTGAGTTTGAAATCTGTTTTATCTGATATAAGTATAGCTGTTCCTGCTTTCTTTTTTGGTCCATTAGCTGGTAGGATTGTTCTCCATCCTTTAACTTTGAGCCTATTTTTATCTTTTGTAGCTAAATGTGTTTCCTGGAGACAGCAAAAGGTTGGGTTTTGTTTCTTAATCCAGGCTGCAACTCTGTGTCTTTTTATTGAAGAGTTTAGTCCATTTACATTTAGAGTTAATATTGATATGTTAACATCTGTATTTGCCATTGTGTTTGTCTTTCCTTTGATTTTATTTATTTATTCTTTTAATAACTTTTTTTTTTTTTGGCCTTCTTTCATTGTTATTCGTCCCTCTGAGGTTCTGGCTTTAGGACTCCTTGTAGTATTTTTTGGAGTGGGGGTTTAGTTGCAATGAAATTCCGGAGTTTCTGTTTGTCTGGGAAGGTCCATATTCTTTCTTCAAAGAGGAAGGAGAGCTTTGCGGGATAGAGTATTCTTGGTTGGCATCTGTTTTCTTGGAGTCTGTTGACTATGTCCCTCCACTCTCTCCTTGCCCGTAGTGTTTCTTCGGAGAAGTCTGATGTCAGCCTGATTGGTTTTCCTTTGAATGTTATCTGTTTCTTCCCTCTTGTCAGCTTCATTATTTTTTCCTTGTCCTGGATTCTTGGGAGCTTTACTATTATGTGTCTTGCTGTATTTTTCCTTTCGTCGTGGAAGTTTGGTGTTCTTCTTGCTTCTTGTATATCAATTTTCAGCTCCTTCTTCACATTTGGGAAGTTCTCTTCAATTATCTCTTTGAATATTTTCTCTGTTCCTACATCTCTCTCCTCTCCTTCTGGTATTCCTATAACTCTTATATTTCCTTTCCTCATGGAGTCAGATAGTTCCCGAAGTCTTTCTTCGTTCTTTTTCCTTCGTACTTCTCTTTCCTTTTCTGTTTTGGTTCTTTTTATTTCTGTGTCTTCAAGATTACTTATTCGTTCTTCCATTTCATCTATTCTGCTTTCATTGCTTTTCCCAGAATTCTTTAGTTCTTCCATTAATTCTTTGATCTCCTGCATTTCTTTTACTTCCCTCTTTAGGGACTCAATTTCTTTCTTCTGACCATTGTTTTCCCTCTCTAGGGACTCAATTGCATTCTTCTGATCATTGATTATTTTTCCCTTATCATTTCTAACAATACAATTTTAAAATACAGAGCAGGGGCCTCCCTGATGTCCTAGGGTTAAGTCTCAACGCTGTCACTACTATAGCCTGAGTTCGATCCCCAGCTGGGGAGCTAACCCGCATATGGTGCAGCAAACTTCTCCTGTCTTGCCCGCTGCTCCCCTTAGCAGTGCATTTCAGTAAAATCAGCCTGTTCTGCTCCCCACTCTATCTCTTCTGAGTTCTCTCGATCCCTGAACCTCTGGCCTATGCCCCAGTTCTTCTATGCAAAACTTATTTAAAAAAAAAGAGAATTCTTAAAAAAAAGGAGCAAAAATGAACAGAACTTTAGAAATTGACAAATCCATCTTAGTAGTGAGAAACTTCAGCACAGCTCTTCAGTGACTGACAATGAAACAGACTAGAATAGCAAAACTGACACATTTGATCCATCCTAAGGAAGGATAAGAAGTGAAGTCAGCAAGATGGCAGAATAGGAGAACCCACCTCACATCTTCCCCAGCAATGATTTGGCAGTCTGATACAGACAATAATGTTTTTGTGGGAACTCTGGAATCAAGGTGGACAGTTGCAAAAGTCCAATGAACCCCAAGATCAAGGAGGTACTTCGAAAAGCAAACCCACACTATGGTGGTAAGCTTACCAAACATCTTCCCGCCTACAAAGTGTAAAAAGCAAATTCTACCCACTATGAGCTCATCCAAGCCCACCATGGCCTTGCAACCAGTTCCATGGAGGAAATGGGTCCATCCATCAGTAACAGGCCCAGTAGTCTTAGACCAGACTACAGATCCAGAAGTAGCCCTGTGACCAAGCTCTAGTCAAGCACTCAGTCCTGCTTACCCAGGGATCCAATGACATTAGACTATGCACTTGGTGGCAGGCTTGCCAATCTCAGTGTTACCTGAGTGGTACCAATGTGGCTGAGACTTAGTTCAAGCTCTGCTCTGCCAAAGTCCATAGGAAGTCTTGCCTTCCCAGGGCACCAAAGGGAAATAAACCCCCATGGGAGGCCTGCTGACCTCAGTCACAGTTGTGGACCTTGAAGGAGGCTTGTGATCTGGCTCCAGTCCTGCTTAAGTGGTCAGACAATCTTGTCTACCTAGAGATCAGGCAGGAAACACCTGTCCATAAAAAGCATTAATCATAAAGAAAATGAGGGATAAACCACCACACTTAAGAAATTTTTTGTTCATCAAAACAAACTCATGAGAGGAAGTTATCTGAACTAAAATAAGGGATTAGAATATAAGTGAAATAAAGAATCTAGTAAGTGCAAAAAATCCTAAAATAATTAAGAATAACAAAATAGGAAAATTGGCAAAGGGTTATGTAGAGGCAGGAATGGACCACAGTGCAGGTTTTCTGATCCCATGCAGACCAGGTAAAGGAGGAGTCAGAGTCCTTAAAAGTCCAGTCTTAGCCCAGGTGAATCCCATCTATCCATGCCCACACCCTATTCCAGGTGCCTGCCATCAGGCATGCATTCAGGACCGCAGGGATCCATCATCTATCCTGATGGAGGGAGGGCAGAAAAGCCTGACATTTTTCCTTACCCTACAGGTTATCAGGAGTCAATCTCATAGGAAATGCAAAGAGACAAACAGAAAAATATGAAAAGATGCACAATCTTACTATTGTTCAGGAAATTAAAATAAAACCACAATGTGATAGCACTTCTCAGATATCAGGTTGGCACAGATTTTTAAAAGCAGATGTTATCAAGTGTTAGAACAATGAGTACCACAAGAAGCCATATACTGCTGAAGGGAATATCTAGTAAAGTTGACAATGCATAAACCCTCCCTCCTCCAGATCTACCCCAGCTATTTACTCTGGAGCAGGGGCTCTCAACCATAGCACTGCTATTGAGGTCAGAAAACTCCTTGGTATATGGGAGATCTGGAGGAAATGCGGGGCTGTACTGTGTATTGTAGATGCTTAGCAGCATTCCTGGCCTCCACCCACTAAAAACAACCTCCCAAGTAGGACAACCAAAAGTGCCTCCCATTCTCCTCTCACCCCTATCCCTTACCATCCAGCCCCATTTGAGAAACACTAACCTGGAAGAACTGTACCTGTGTACCATGAGGCCAGGTGTACGGTCAGGAATGGACCAGTGCAGGTTTTCTGATCCCATGCAGACCAGGTAAAGGAGGAGTCAGAGCCCTCAGGGGTTTTGCAGGTCTTTTATTGGGGTTCACCAGGCATATGGCAAGCAGGGGGCCTCCCAGCCCCCAGCAAATCTTCACTCTTTCTGGGCTCTCTGGCATTCTCTGCTTCTGCTTCTGCTTCTTTGCTTCTCTCTCGGCTTCTTGTCTTCTGCTGGCGTCTCCATGACGCCACCCTTAAAAGCCCAGGTGAATCCCAACTACCTATGCCCACACCCTACTCCAGGTGCCCGCCATCAGGCATGCATTCAGGACCGCAAGGATCCATCATCTATCCTGATGGCGGGAGGGCAGAAAAAGCCTGACATTTTCCTTACCCTACAGTCCACCCCCTCAGGGTTTTCTGCCATACGATCTACATATATACAATTTTGTTTCTTAGCAAACAAACACTGCAGCCATGGCCCACAAGAGCAAATACATCACAACACAACAACAAAATACAACAGAACACAAATAAGTCCAGGCAGGGTCCCAACCTAGTGCAAAAGACAATTATTGGTACCAGCAGACGAGCCACCAAATCTGCTGCCGAAGGCACTGCTCATATGAGGGAGGAGAATCACTCACGGCATCCACTGTAACACACCAGGAACCATCAGGCTTCCTGGCCTTTTCTGGCTGTAGTCTCGGCTACAAGCCACACACAGCATCCACCCCCAGGATGCACTCACTCCTGGATTGGGGATTCTCTACTCTTTGGGAGTAATCGCCCAACCCTCAGGGTTTCTGTCTACGGTCACTCCAACACTCAGCTGTCATAGCCACCAATGCAACACGCAGAGCCCTGCACTCAGGCCAACCCACTGCACAAGCACATGGGTTGGGGATCCAAAGTCTACATGTGGCCTCTTTCGGGTCCCCTCTTCGGCTTGGGCTCCACCCCAAGCCATGTTCCCCACCCGTCCCCCAAGAACGGGTTCCTCAGCTCCTCACCCTCACTCGAGAATGAGCAGGGCATCACCCACAGGTGATTTTACGAGACTCACTGGCCCTCCTCAGCTTACTTAGTGCTTAACAGCCACTCAGGGCTTCCCAAACTTAGCATCAGCACCAGCTTTTGCCTTCTCAGTTGACTTTTCTCCTCTGCCTAGCTGCTGGGCATACACAGGCTGCTTTTGGCCATCAAGGCCACTGGCCACCCGAGATTCCCAAAGAAACATAACCTGCCAAGGTCCTCCACCTTCTGGCGGGATTGTCAGTCCAAGTCCATCAGTCGAAGTCCGTTGGCCTCTCCCTGCATCAGCACTGGCGAGCTCCGAATCGTGATTCTCTCCTCCCTGATGACTCCTGCTGCCTCAGGAGTCGTTGGCTGGTCCTCTCGGGCATCTTCTCCTCCAGCTGAGGTCTTGTCCTGTAGCTCCCGGACCATGTCCACCTTCTGGACATGGAAGCGCCTCCAGCATTGTCACAGGCAAACACTGTTACTCCTTAGTCCTCCAGGTCTTTGGAGAGCTCCATACCTGTCTACATGGATCATCCTGCCAACTACGCCAATTGTAAGGTCAGGAATGGACCAGTGCAGGTTTTCTGATCCTATGCAGACCGGGTAAAGGAGGAGTCAGAGCCCTCAGGGGTTTTGCAGGTCTTTTATTGGGGTTCACCCGGCATATGGCAGGCAGGGGTGCTGGGGGGCCGGGAGGCTGGCAGGCCTCCCAGCCCCCAGCAAATCTTTACTCTCTCTGGGCTCTCTGGCATTCTCTGCTTCTGCTTCTTTGCTTCTCTCTCAGCTTCTTTCTTGGCTTCTTGGCTTCTGCTGGCATCCCCGTGATGCTGACCTTAAAAGCCCAGTCTTAGCCCAGGTGAATCCCATCTACCTATGCCCACACCCTATTCCAGGTGCCCGCCATAAGGCATGCATTCAGGACCGCAAGGATCCATCATCTATTCTGATGGCAGGAGGGCAGAAAAGCCTGACATTTTTCCTTACCCTACACCAGGACACACTGTCCACTGCAGCCCTGTCTTCCTTTATCAGTAGCAAAAACTACAGACAACAAGGTTTGTGTCAGCTTTAGTACATTAATAAACTATGGCTAGAAAAGCCTGGAGCACTCACCTGGGCCCAGGTGAGTTTCCCACAGACATCTCCCCTTTTACGTCAATGGTCTGATTTAACTGGCCCTTGAGGTTCTTATTATGACTGCAAGATGTCCATCAACAATTGATCATCAGCAAACTTTGAAAAAAATAAAAAATTATTACTTAAAAGACCTGAAATTACACAGCACACCTGGGTCACAGAGAGAACACAGGTAGAAAAAAAGAAAAAAACATGTACAGGCCTGGGGTTCCTGTTTTGAGACAATCTAGATAGAAGATATTGTGAAGCTGGTAAGATAAGGGTGTAGGGTAAGGAAAAATGTCAGGCTTTTCTGCCCTTCCACCATCAGGATAGATGATGGATCCCTGCAGTCCTGAGTGCATGCCTGATGGCGGACCCCTGGAATAGGGTGTCAGTAGAGGTAGATGGGATTCACCTGGGCTGAGATGGTGTTTTTAAGGGCAGCATCAGGGGGGTGCCAGGAGAAGCCAAAAGAGAAGCTGAGAGAGAAGCAGAGAAGCAGCAGAATGAACGGAAGAGCAGAGAAGCAGAGAGAATGCAGGCGAGCCCAGATAGAATGAAGACTTGGCCTGCCAGCCTCACGGCTCCCCAGCACCCCTGCCTGCCGTATGCCTGGTGAACTCCAATAAAAAACCTGCAAAACCCACTGAGGACTCTGACTCCTCCTTTACCCGGTCTGCTGGATCATAGAAAACCTGCACTGGTCCATTCCTGGACTCTACAAAGGGTTTCCTGAAGTCCTGTTTGAACAGATGGACTGACTAAACATGAGCTGTCCCAAAATCCTATCCAAACAATTGGGCCCGCCACATTGAGCATAAGACACCATACTAGACTAAAATGTTGAGATGATCTCACAATATCCTAAAGGCACAAGGCCAAGAGCCTCATTCACAGCTGGAATGCTCCTGCCCAGTATAGCAATGAACAAGCTAGAATGCTGCCCTCCACTACACTGTCAATGGGAGTGTTAGGGGGAAAAGTATGTCCTAAAGCTAATTCCATACAGGCTTTGTGGACTCCACCCCCACTCCAGACCAAAGCCAAAAGACACTGGGAGAGACAAATCCCTTCACCACCAAAGGGAAGGTGGCTGGGACCTGAGGGTGGGGTTAAGCAGCCAGGTTGGTATAAAGCCAGACACGTGGGCTTTGGAGGGGTCCCGCATTTTGACTCTCCGCCAGCTCGCAGAGTCCGGCCAGCTCTGAGAGTGCTTTTTGGGTTTCCAGGTCGGCGGATCAGGTAGGACGCATTAAAGACTTTATTTCCCTATTTTCTCCCTGAGTTGTACATTTCCTCATTTCCCTTTCCCTTCTAAATAAACCTTTTATTAACCTTTTGTGTGTGCCTGTAGCGGAGTATAAATAAGTCCCTTTTAAGTGCGTGGGTGAGGGCCCACAGCCAGGCAACCCGTTTTTACATCGGGGCTGCTCCATAACAGGAACACCCTTTAGATATCTCCTCCTATTGTGAACCCGTTCAATATCGGGGTTGCTCTATAACACTATCTCCCTTTGAGGAGCCAGGTTAAACTGTCCTTTTCAACACATGTTCCCTCATGCATGAGTCTCTGTAATAAAGTTTCTCATCTGGTTCAACTATACCTAGTGTTCTCTGGTGAATTCTTTCCCTAGAGAGCAAAGGGGCATGTTCTTTTGGCTAGGGGACTTTAACACTTGTATTGGGGGCTCTAGGGCTTCCCAGACTTACCTTTTATTGGTAAATTTAAAGAATACAAGCAGGAATTAAAAGCTTAAGAAAGAGACAAAGAAAGGAGAAAGGAAAAAGGAAGATTCACAAGGCAGTCCCAACTGATCAGTTACCTATAACTAGGATCTATCAAAGTTGCCCTAGTGGCGGAAGCAGGGAGCCTCTTAATTAGTCTGTGGCTGATAACATGTTTGTTTGAGCTAGCCCTCTTTGAAATGGATGCCCCTGCACCATACCTTAATGTGGATTTGTATCAGGAAAAGAAGTTAACTCTTGCCCATTATAGAATGGAAACAGTGTAATACCACAGAAAAAAAACTAATGAAGAATTTCAGTCACACACACCACTCAATATCAAATAAAAGAGAAAGACCAGAAAAAAAGAAAACTTATTACATGATTTCATTTTATAAAGACCAAAAATGTAAGGAAGACTAAAAACATATTATCTGGAGACATATACAAACACATGGTAAAACTAAAAAAAAGCAAGAAAATGATGAAAAGAACTTCAGGACCATGGTTACCTCTGAAGAGAAAAGATGCAATTGGAGCATGTACGCAAACAGACACATAGGGCTTCTAAGGTTTTCATAAGGTTCTATTTCCTAAACTGAGTGAGGAATTCAGTTGTTTCATTCTTCTTTTAACTGTTCCTATTCATTTGATAGTTTTTAATACATATTTTGTGTCTGAGCACATACCACATGAACAATACTACTGAGTTGACCTACTCAGTGCTTATCAGGAATATGACTATCTTCAGGGACAATGAAGAGGCAAATAGAAGTCTGTGGTCTTCCAGAGCACATGTATGTAACAGTTAAAGGAAGAAAATTCAAATATAATTATCTCATGAAGAATTTCTTTATAACATCCTTATGAAAGTGTTAGCCTGAGTTCCCTCAAAACCCAGCAAGCCTGCAACCTTGCTTATTCTCTCAACACCTCCAACCACCCACCTCCTCTCTGTTCTACTACTCGACATTACATTTAACTTCTTTTATGGCTAAAGAGAAAATCTCATCATCCAACCATTCCACAAGCTCCAGGTGTTACAAAAATGAGTTTCCACAAGCATATCTTGGTATTCTATGAGTGTGGACCAAAAAAAAAAAAGTTCTAAGTTTTCTTTTGTTGGAAAATGTCTACCCCAATCCATCATTCCCCAACACCAGCCCACTCTCAAAGCCTATGGAGATTCTGCTTGCATCAAAATCTCAAGGCCCTTGAGTAAGGTCCTGCTTGTTCAAGTCCTTTAGCCCTTCCCACTTGACCCCTCCATCCTTCCTGTCTATCTCACAGAACCAACAAAAGAGTAAATAGTGTCCCTACCGACTAAATAATTCTCATGGGGAATAATGTCCAGAGTTTGTTGGGCTGTCATATTAAGTACCCCCACCACTTCTCCATTTGTTTGGCAAACATCTAAAGTGTCTACTAAGTGCTGGTGTGTTTGTATAAAATTGCCACTCTAACACAGCTACCAAGGAGAGAAGGGGGAAGAGACAGGACTTGCAAAATGGGACCTGGACCTAGTCAGAGAAGTCACAGAATACTTCTTGAAGGAAGGAATGACTACATAGCGGTATATGTGGGGAAAATAAGAATTTCCTGAGTAGGCAGGCTACAGAATCCAGGGCAGAGGGAACAGTAAATTAAGGGGAACACAAAGTCAGTCACTATACAGCAGGAAACCCAAAAAAGAAAGCATACAAGAAAGTGGAGCAGCCATTCAGGGCCTAGAATGCCTTGTTAAAACTTGACATTATCAACTAATCTTTGACAAAGGAGCAAAGACTATGCATTGGAGCAAAGAAAGTTTGTTCAATAAATGGTGCTGGGAAAACTGGGTCGCTACATGCAAAAGAATGAAGCTTGACCACTACCTCACACCATACACAAAAATCAACTCAAAATGGATTAAAGAACTAGACATAAGACCTGAAACCATAAAATATATAGAAGGAAATATAGGCGAAACACTACGTGATTTGCACATCAAAGACATCTTTACAGACACATCACCCAAAGCAGTGATAGTGAAGGCAAAGATAAACAGCTGGGACTACATCAAATTAAAGAGCTTCTGCACAGCAAAAGAGACAATAACAAAAACAAAGAGAAACCCCACCAACTGGGAGAACATTTTTGCACCCAACACTAATGATAAAGGACTGATCACAAAAATCTGCAAAGAGCTGATGAGACTCAACAACAACAAAGAAAAGAATCCAGTCAAAAAATGGGCAGAAGAGCTAAAAAGAAACTTCTCTGAAGAGGAAATGCAAATGGCCAACAGGCATATGAAAAAATGTTCAACATCACTTGCCATCAGGGAAATGCAAATCAAAACTACCATGAGAGGGCCTCCCCGGTGGCGCAGCGGTTGAGCGCTGGGTTGCGAAGCTGCCTGCGGCCTCTGCGGCGCCGGTTCGATCCCCGGCTGCTCCCCGGCCAGCAGGAGGAGGATCCCACATGGTGCGCAGACCTCTCCTGCCACCCGCTGCTCCCCTCAGCAGTGTATTTCGGTCCTTCTGCCTGCTCTGCTCCCCGCTCTGGCTCTGGTGAATTCTCTCACCCTCCCGCGCTTCTGACTATACCCAGTGCATGTATAAACAAAACAAACAAACAAATATAATAAATAAATAAATAAAAACATGCCTCTATAAAAAAAAAAAAAAAAAAAAACTACCATGAGATACCATCTTACACCAGTGAGAATGGCACATATTAAAAAAACTAGCAACAACAAATGCTGGCGAGGGTGTGGAGAAAAAGGAACTCTTCTGCACTGTTGGTGGGAGTGCAAACTGGTCCAACCACTGTGGAAAGCTGTGTGGAGATTTCTGGACCTACTAAACATAGAGCTTCCATATGATCCAGCAATTCCACTCCTAGGTATTTACCCAAAGGACACAGAAACATCAATTCCAAAGAACACCTGCACCCCTATGTTTATAGCAGCACTGTTTACAATAGCTAAGCTTTGGAAACAACCCAAATGCCCAAAAATAGATGACTGGATCAAGAAGATGTGGTACATATACACCATGGAATATTACTCAGCATTCAAAAAAGATAAACACATGCAATTTGCAGCAACATGGATGACGCTAGAAGGGATCATGCTCAGCGAAATAAGCCAAAAAGAAAAAGAAAAATACCGGATGGTCTCACTCATAGCAGGAATCTAGAAAACTTAAATAAGGGACCAGGAAAATGAATAACTATAAGAAAGTGAAAATCAAAATCAACAAAAAACTATGAACCAGAGACACTTTTAGGGGGGCGGGGGCGGGAGGGGAGGGATTGGGGTCAGAATGGGGGGGCTGCAATTGTATGGGGAATATAACAATAAAATTTATTATAAAAAAAAAAAAAACTTGACATTATCCTAGAGCATAGGGGAAACAGAAAAAAATTCCAGACACGGTATAACACAACCAGGTTTGCTTTTTAACAAGCTTATTCTGATTATTGTATAGACAAATGAGTGAGGGCATCAAAGCAGGCAAGCATGCAAGATATTCTGTGGAGAGGCCCAAAGAGGATTCAAAAAGTAAATCAACAAATCTAAATTGTTGGGGAAATGGAGTAGGGCCAGGGTACATCAGGGAGGCTGCTGAGGTTCAGGCCTGAGTGGCTAGTAGGGCAATACCATTCATAAAGGCTGGGGGCACTAGCAGGTGCCCAGATGTCAGTGCACAAATGCTCCATTTTACACATATTGATACAGAAATGCTTTCAAGATTAACCAGAAAGGCATCAGGTAGGCCACTCTGCAGGTGTGGGACAGAAAAGTAGTCTGGGCTGGAGTAACAAACTACTGAGTTTTCTGAGAAGTTTTAAATGCTCAGTGTGATAAGAATCCTCAAAGTCACAAAAGATCACCAAGAAAGAAGTCCAGAAGATGGTCAAGAAAAGCATCTTCATTGATGTCACAATCTAAGGGCAGAAGGAGGTCAGTCTGAGAGGTAAGAAGAGAATCAGGACGGGATGGGCAACCAGAGGTAGACAGATCAAAGCAGAGAGAGATCATCTCCACTAAAGCTGTCCTTTGGCCCTGCCAACCTAGATGAAAAGGCTCTGTGATCTGAAACCTGATGCTCCCAGAACCAGTCTGAAGGGTACTGAGAGGAAGAGAAAAATGTAAAGTTTTCCAGTGAGACAACAACTAAATGAAATTAAATTCCTGACTTGAATCCTCTACCACTGTAAAAAGGAAATAACTCTGAGGAGGAGGCAAATCTGAATAAGGGCTGTGGGTGATAGTGTCCTGGTTTTGCTAGCTGTTCTGTTAAATAAGACGTTAACATTCGGAGAATATGGATGACTAATATATGAAAATTCTTTGCACGCTTTTGTTTTCTATTTTTAAATTGTGGCACTATTTCAAAACGAAAAATACATTTCATAAACATAAGCATCTAAAAGTGAGACAGGAGCAAAATATCTCAGAAAAGGCCTTGAAATATGAGTACCCTCCTTTCTTCTTCCTATCTCCATATCAAAAGAAAAAAAGCAAAAGGCAAAAACAAAAACTCGGCAACCTCAGTGATCACAAAAGCAGGCCAACTGGCAGAAAAGTCCCGCAACCAAGCCCCCTAGGAGCACAGTCACCCACCACCCGAGGGGCGTGGCAAGGAGTCCAGCTCCACGCCGTTGCCCCGCCCCGCCCCCGCCCCGCCCCCGCAGCCCAGGGTCTACCCGACACCGCTCGCCAGGCCACGTCGACAGCACAGGCAGGCCCCGCCCCACTCATGATCCTCCCGCCTCAGCCCCGCCCTGGCCCCGCCCACAGGCGCCCCCTCCCCCCAGCCTTCACACTAACCGAGAGCACGCCCCGCCCCCGCCCCCAGCCCGGCCTCCTCGGCCCGTCCCCGCCCCGCCCCCAGCCCCACTCCCCCCGCGCCAGCCCGGTCCTCAGACACCCCAGCGGGAACGCGCCCGGAGGCCTATTGTCAGCGTCCTCCCCGCCACCGTCGGCGCCGGCGCCTGGCTGCGAACAAAGTTGAGAAAACGCAACGCTAGGACCCGCCGACCCCGCACCCAAGGCGGGCGCCGAGCGGCTGGACTTGGGGCGCCTACCTGCGGCTACCGGCGGGAGCCAGGGAAGCCGCGCTGCCCCGCGCAGGCGGCCCCGGGTCCAGGGCGCAGCGGCCACTCGGGCTCTGGGCGTCGCGGCGGCGCAACGTCCGGCAACACGGCCTCTGGCGCCTTCCGCGCCCCGCCCCCGGCATAGGCCACGCCCCAATCCCGGCACCACGGAGAAGAGGGGCCTCCTCGGCGCCTAGAGGGACCCTGACTAGAGGGACCCTGAGCCGCCGCCCGGGCCGCGGCAGGACGGCGGGAAAGGCCCCTGTCCCGCTTCCATCGTACTCACCCAGCCCCGCTCTCTGTTACCCTGGACGCTTTCCTCACCCCTCCCTACTCATGAAGGCAGGAATCCTTTTCTCTCCAGCATGGTGGTTCTCCAGTGTCTCCCCAAACCAAGGGCTGCTCCATCTGGGAACCTACTAGAAATGCAAATCCTTCGGGAACCACCCCAAATATACTGAGCACAAGCACAAGCAGTTTGTGCCACATTAGCCCTTAACGTGGTTATAATGCAACTGAGCGAAAAAACACTGCTCAGTGATTAGGTTTCTCAATCTTCACATGCTAAACATTTTTGCTGGGATAACTTTTTGTAGGGTGCCTAGCTTGTGTATTTTGGGAAGGGTTGCTGGATAATTTACAGGACGCCCATTAAAATTGTAATTTTGTTACAGCCCCAAAAGAATGGGTTCTTTGCCATTTAGGGAAAGAACTTACCAAAGAACACCAATTATGTTTAAACCAGGCAGGACTTTATTAGAGAGACTCATGCATGAAAGGACCACTTGGGAAAGGAGAATATAGCCTGGCTCCCTGAAAGGAGTTAGGAGGACATATTTAAAGTGTAGGTCCACTAGGTGAGGAGGAAGAGGATGCATCAAAACTTGTCCTGGGTTGTGCTACTGTAACAGGGTGGTCCCCAGGAAAGGGGGAGGTTCCGTGCCCCACCCAAGGGAGGGTGGAGCTGAGCAGGAAGAGGAGAAGCAGCAGAAGAGACTGAGGAAGGAAGCAGGATGGAGCCAGAAGGAGACCTGGAGGAGGCACATGGAGCCTAGAGACACGTGAAGAAACTGTGCTTGTCTTTTGGTCGTGGACTGGGTGACACAGATGTGGGTGAGACCCGTGGGGAGGTGACCATGGCAGCTTTTATCTTGATGTTGATTTTGCTCTTTTCCTTCCGGGCTTGTCTGGTAGTTTCTGATCCTTTTCTGTGGGTCCCCACTGGAAGATGCTTTAGACTTGCGGCAGGCTTTGGGGCCTTGCTCTGGGCCGATCCCATATGGATGGACTTTTACCCGCGAGGAGACGGGTAACTTTGGGTGCTTCATTTAGAAACTAGACTCTTTGCCTTACCTGTATTGTTTCCTAGTTTTATTAAAGTTCCTTCCCATTAAAGTCTCATATGTTTTGTGTTGATGTGGCGGATGGCAGAACCCATTTAGAATTGGCAGGTTTGCGGGGTTTGGGCTGCCCCTCTCCCTGTCCTATAACACTACAATGGAGGGAGCATGTGCAGGAGGACTATATTGTGCATGCAGGCTCTCAGCTCTCCCTCCAGGAAGCCATTAGTCAGGATCTAACATTTATCTGTCCTAGCACTTCATGGTTAGTTGGTGGGCCAAAATGTTTAGACAGGACTAGCCAGTTCATGATATACTGTGCCTATTCAAATTGGATTTGGGACAACACATCTTACCAGCTCATAGTTTCATTCATTTAGGCTGTCTCAATCTAAATTTCGAATTTATTTGAAATGTATTTCATTTGTATTTCATGTATTTCATTTGGCAACCCACCTGAAACCAAAACCCCACAGCACAAGCTGTTGGGCAACACTGACGCCTGTGAGCAGGAGCCATTAGGGTAGAAGTGGCAGTTTCCCACCTTTTGCCAGGGTTGCTACCTGCCCCCCCGCCCCCAGCCATGTTTGAGTCCAGATCCCCTAAGGCTCCTGAGCAGAAGTTTCCCACTGGCCACCCAGACCACTGCTTCTGGGTAGCACACAGGCATCCTGCAGACTTTAGGACAGCTACATGGAAGCCCATTTCAGTGGGCCGGGATTGATGGCCAGCCAACGCTAAACAGGTTTGAGTGCCAAAGTATAAGTTGCTTGTGGGCGGTGCGAGTGGCAGCCTTTGGCAGACATTTTACCGCCTGCTACCAATGGCCCCACTGGGGCTCAGGCTACCACCAAAGGCCAGCGATGCAGGCAGCAGTAGCTCATCTACTAGGCAGGGCGTGCTGTCCCACTGGGGCTGCAGTGGCAAGCTTGCTCTGGCATAGGCAGCAGCAACTAGCTTGGAGACCCTGGTTCAGGGCTCCAGGGAGGAGCTTGGGGCTACATTTAACCATGTGCTGGCAGTAGAGAAGTCTGTGGAATCCTGGGCCAACATGGGGGGCTCCCAATGGTGCCCACCCTGCAGCAGCTGGGACCTATGTCCTGCACTACTATAGCCCCCTGCCCCTCATGGTTATATTCAGTCCCACTGAAGACGAGTACAAGGTGCAGAGCGCCTCTGTGCTCATTGAGGCCAGCTCTGGCTGGGGTCCTTGGAACCCACTAGCCTGCCTTGAGGTCAGGGAAGGTTGGGTCTGTGCAGGCATCAAGTTTTTCTTTTTATATTTGGCACCTGGATCATAGAATGAACCAATCAATTTAAATTAGCTCATTAGTTAATTATTTGGATTCAAAAATGAAGAATGGACTGATTGATCCTAAATAGTTCAACTGGTCACTTAGGATTAAAAATTGTCCAATTGGGTTTCAGGGGTGGGCGTCCCTGAAAGAGGATATAAGTCAGGGCAGAAGCCAGCTAGGAACTCTGTTCCTGGCCTCCAAAAAAAGATGGATCAGCAGCTGACATCCAAAGAAAGAACAAACATCCAACAGCTGACCTCTGAAGAAAGAAGAAGCTGAAGACCTTTGCAGAGACCTGGCCGCGGCACCTGCCTCTGGCCCTCCCTCTGACATCACCAAAAAGGAGTATCAAAGGCCCTGAGCCTGGTGTCTCAAAGGGTTGTTTATTGTGGTTATAAGCCAACAACTCACAAAGAGCTGTTTAACACTATTGTCTCTGACACTGGCTTCTGGTGACTTGTGGTCAGTAGTACTTCTGGACAGTGCTATCCAGCACTGATGGGTTACCAGCACTCTGTCTGAGTCAGAGTTGTTAACACTGGTTTCTCTGACACTGCCTCCTGGAGACCAGAAGCAACTGGCACTATAGCCGTAGTAGACAGCTGAACAGCACTATCCAGCATAGTTGACACTGACCAACACTCTGTGTCTGGCTCACCTCTGAGTACTGTCCACCACTTCTGATCATCCAGCACTACCTCCCAATGCTGTTGCCTCCTTTTCTGTCCAGTCCAGTGTCCAATGTTCTCTAGTCCACCCTTCAGACTATTACTGTGGGCCGCTGCAGTATCATCTCAGTGGCCCTGCCTGTGAGCACCTCCAGCTGCCACCATGAGTTGTATCCTGGGCTACTGGTTGCTGGTGTGACACGAGCTCTAGGCCCTCATTGACAGGAAGGTGCCATCTTGAATGAGCGGCCTTTTATTTGGGACTTCTGGACATTGTGGACAATATCTAGGGTGAGATAGCCAGCCACTTATGACCTTTGAAAGTCTGTTTCCCATTTGTTAAATAATCCCCATTGTTCCCCGAGCCTGAGTGGCCTTGCAATTGTGCAAGAACTGGTAAGAACCCATAGACAGCGTCTTACCATTGTTTCAGACCCACTTACATTTTTATCTAGTCAGTGCTCACTATGCCCAACCACTGTTCTGCACAATGCATTTAGAAAATTCAAGGGGACATGGACACACACACACACACACACACACACACACATACCTCTTGGCTTCATGGTGCCTACATTCCAGTGAGAAAAATAGACAATAAACAAGTAAAATACATGGCATGTGAAAGAGGAAAGTGCTACCAGAAATATAACAAAGCTTGGAAGATGGGTAGTGAATCCAGTTTTAAATGGTGTGGTCAGGGAAGGTCTCACTGTGAAAACTAAATTTGAGAAAAATAAAAGATACAAAGATAAAAACGTGCAGAATTCAGGGGGAAGGGTAGAAGACAACAGGCAAGGGAGAATGGCACATTCAAAGATTCTGAGGTGAAAAGGAGGTGAAAGATTCTGGGGAACAGCATGAGGAATGCTGAGTTAATGAGGAAAAGCAAAGAAATGAAGTCTGAGAGGTGATAATGTGCCAGGTGTGTGTGGCCTTGTAAATCTCCACTGGCCTTGGCCTTCTCCCAGGGTTTTGATTAGAGAAGGAATATGATCTGATGTTGCTTTTACAAGTGCATGCTGGGCTAAAGCAGAAGCAATGAGTCGGACAGGAGCTGTAGTGGTTCAGACCAGATATGACAGTGACAGGATGCTCATGGTGGACACAGAGAGAAGGATTCTGGATATATTTTGAAAGTAAAATACAAGCAGATTTGCTCATAGATTAAATAGAGAATGACAGAAAGAACTCAAGAGTGATGGTTTGGGACTTTACAAGTTATCAACAACACTGTTATCAACTGAGACAGAAAAGACAGCAGTAGGAGCAGGTTTAAAAGGAAGTAAGAAGTTTGGTGTTAGGCATATTAGACATGTGCTAGAATCCTCATCTTTTTGGAACAAGGTATAGGTTCAGGAACAGGACACAGTGCAGGTTTTCTGATCCCATGCAGACTGGGTAAAGGAGGAGTCAGAGTCCTCAGTGGTTTTCGGCAGGTTCTTTATTGGGATTACCAGGTACACGGGAGGCTGGCAGGCCTCCCAGCCCCCAGCAAGTCTTCACTCTATCTGGGTTCTCCGGCATTCTCTCTGCTTCTGCTTCTCTTGCTTCTCTCTCGCCTTCTCTTTCAGCTTCTGCTGCTTCTATTAGCGTCCCCGTGATGCCGCCCTTAAAAAGCACAGTCTTAGCGCAGGTGTACCCACTTCAGGTGCCCGCCATCAGGCATGCGTTCAGGATCACAGGGTTCCCTCATCTATGCTGATGGTGGGAGGGCAGAAAAGCCTGATATTTTTCCTTACCCTATACAAGCCTTAGAAAAGTAGTGGAAGTGACTGTAACAAATTCTGGCTTGTCATTTCTAAATTGGTTAACACCTATTTAATTCATATCCATCTTTATGCTATTTACTATTGAATAGATAGTATCCCCATCTAAGCTATTTTCTCCTGCATTATAGTGGTCTTGATAAACCTGAGTTCTTGCTTGGAAAATAGATTGTTCTGCTCAAAATTTAAGGTTCCTCAGTCCCATATAAATATTTACAACCCCTAGCCAATTGTAGGGTAAATGGAATTAATCAGGCTTTTTATGCCACTAGGCTCTATGGCTATCACTTGTGGACTTGATCTTATTGATGCAGCATGCACTGGGGAGCATGGGTGCAGGGCATGTGTGCCTAATTGTGGACACCTGGAATATAGTGTAGGCATGTGTAAGTGTGCACACCTGAGTCCAGAGGCCAGAGCTATAAGGGCGGCATCACTCAGGAACAAGAGGCCAAGTGACTACAGGAGAAGCAAGACCATGATAGAGCCAGAGAAAGAGTAAAGATTTGTGGGGAGCTGGGAGGCTCAGATGCCTGCCTGCATGCCTGCCTGCCTCCCAGCACCCCCCTGCCCTGTCCTGCCTGACTCCTTGCCTGGTGTGTGCCTGATTCCTTGAGAGTGCATTAAAGCCTGAAATATCCACTGATGGCTCTGGGACTCTCCTTTAGCCATCTGCCCAAATCCATAGTGAACCTGCTCTGTGCCTGCTTGCACAACACTAATTCGTAGCATTTAATTTGGAGAGGGATTACACTGAAAACTCTCCCCCTATAACGCCTAATTTCTCTCCTCAGATAATAGAAAGAACATGTGGAATGACTTCATTATTCATTTGGCAATATATGCACTGGAGACTGTGGCTCTTTATTCACGAATGACCAGATAGAGGATGGAGAAATCTGAGAATGGGAGGCCAATATTCCTCCAGAATAAACCAGCACAGCAATCACCAGAATTATCAGGTCCCTATTGTGGGGGCCTCTTACATCATTTGTAGTGTGGCAACCAGGTAAACAGTAGAGATTTGGGGAAAGGGTACCTGAGATAAAGAACTAAGTATATATCAAAAATAGAAGATTAGGGCCTCCCCAGTGGCGCAGCAGTTGAGCGCTGGGCTGCAAAGCTGCCTGCAGCCTCTGCAGCGCCAGTTCGATCCCCGGCCAATGGGTGAGGGTCCCACATGGTGCGCAGACCTCTCCTGCCTCCCGCTGTTCCCCTCAGCAGTGTACTTCCTCAGTCTGCCTGCTCTGCTCTCCGCTCTGACTCTGGTGAATTCTCTCACCCTCCCGCGCTTCTGACTGTACCCAGTGCTTGCATAAATAAAATAAATCTTTAAAAGAAAATAGAAGATTAGGATAGTCATGGAAAGATGGACAGAAGGTGGGGAAGAAAGCAAAAAAGAGAATGAAGAAGTTGTGGGAGCCAGCATGGAGTGCCATTTGGAGTTTATTTGGTATCAGGTGTTCTCTCCTTGAATGGACTGCCCCCTGAGAGGCATTGTAGGGGCAGGATGGGCACTGTGCAAGATCTCTGTAACTCAAGCAGATGGAGTAGAGGAGAGAGCCCTGGGAGTCCTCATTGGCTTTTCAGGCTTTTATTGGAATTTACCAGGTACACGACAGAGAGGGGTGCTGGGGGCCAGAAGGCTGGCAGGCCTCCCAGTCCCCAGCAAGTCTTCACTCTTTCTGGGCTCTGCAGCGTTCTTTGGTGGTCTCTCTGCTTCTCTTGGTTCTTGTGGTTCTCTCTCTGCTCTACTATTCATTCTGCTTCTTGCTGCTTCCGCTGGCATCCCCATGATGCCTCCCTTAAAAGCCCAGTCTTAGCCCAGGTGAATCCCATCTACACATGCCCACACCCTATTCCAGGTGCCCGCCATCAGGCATGCATTCAGGAATGCAGGGTTCTGTCATCTATCCTAATGGCAGGAAGGCAGAAAAGCTGATACTTTTACCTTACCCTACAGGCATTAAAGGATTTTTTTTTAATAAAGAAATCCTTACTTCATTTGTGGTATTGGAGGTTTTAACTAGCCCTGTAGAATATATTTGGTATCTCAGAAGATATATCCACTCTGTAGGGGCAAGATGGGCCAGAGAAGGATCTCTATGATCGAGCAGATGGGTGAAGGAGGAGTCCTGGAGCCCTCATTGGCTTTTGCAGGCTTTTACTGGGATTTACCAGGTACATGGCAGGCAGGGGTGCTGGGTCTTCACTCTTTCTGGGCTGTAGGGTAATGATATCAGGCTTTTCTGCCCTCATACCATTAGGATTGATGATGGATCTGCAGTCCTGAATGCATGCCTGATGGCGGGCACCTGGAATAGGGTGTGGGCATATGTAGATGGGATTCACCTAGGCTTAGACTGGGCTTGTAAGGGCCACGTTGCAGGGACACCAGAAGAAAAGCAGAGAAGCAGAGAGAACAAGAGCGACAGAGAGAGCAAAAGAGAAGCAGAGACCACCAGAGAATGCCAGAGAGCCCAGAAAGAGTGAAGACTTGCTGGGGGCTGGGAGGCCTGCCAGCCTCCCGGCCCCCCAGCACCCCTGCCTGCCATGTGCCTGGTATAAAGGCAGGACCGGATACAGTGCAGGTTTTCTGATCCCATGCAGACCGGGTAAAGGAGGAGTCAGAGTCCTCAGTAGTTTTGCAGGTTTTTTATTTGGGGTTCACCAGGCATATGGCAGGCAGGGGTGCTGGCTGGGGGGCTGGCAGGCCTCCCAGCCCCCAGCAAGTCTTCACTCTATCTAGGCTCTCTAGCGTTCGTTCTGCTGCTTCTCGGCTTCTCTTTCGGCTTTGGCTTCGGCTTCTACTGCTACTGCTGCTGCTGCTGCTGCTGCTGCTGCTGCTGCTGCTGCTGCTGCTGCTGCTGCTGCTGCTGGCGTCCCCGTGACGCCGCCCTTAAAAGCACAATCTTAGCTCAGCTGAATCCCATCTACCTATGCCCACACCCTATTCCAGGTGCCCACCATCAGGCATGCATTCAGGACAAGGATCCATCATCTATCCTGATGGCGGAAGGGCAGAAAAGCCTGATATTTTCTTTACCCTACATTGTGTTTCTGTTTCTTTCTCTTGCTTGTTCTCCCTTGCTGCTCCCATTCCCTGTGACACAACTCTTAGAAGCCCAGTCTCAGTCCAGGTGTATCCACCTACTCATGCCCACACCCCATTCCAGGTGCCCGCCATCAGGCATGCATTCAGGACCGCAGGGTTCCATCATCAATCCTAATGGCGGGAGGGCAGAAAAGCCTGACAGTCATTTACCCTACACATATGTAGTGCCAGCAAGTCACAGAGCAGGATCTCTATGATCTGAGCAGATGGGTAAAGGAGAGTCCTGGAGCCCTCAGTGGCTTTTTCAGGCTTTTATTGAGCTCTTACATCATTTGTAGTATGGCAACCAGGTACACAGCAGGCAGGGGGTCTGGGAGGCTGGCAGGCTTCCCAACCCCTGGGGAATCTTCACTTTCTGGGCTCACTGGCATTCTCTTGTTGTCTCTGTTTGCTACCGTTGTTGCTGTTGCTGCTGCTCCTGGCGTCCACAAGACACCGCCCTTATATGCCCAGCCTCTCAACCCAGGTGCGCCCACTCACGCTCACACACACCCTACTCCGGGTGTCTGCCATCAGGCACATGTGTAAGCCCACAGATGTGGATTGGCAGGAGAGTGGAAAAACCTGACAATTTCCATTTACCCTACACCATATATCATGTATTTTAAAATATTGAAGTCATTTTTGTGGCTTGTTTTTATTTCAGCTGGAACTTTTTATAGTTTGGTCAACTATAAAATTTTGGTCAAATTTTAACTTTATCTCTTGCTTCTCTAAAACATGCTTTATACCAAATTGTATTTAATCATGTGACCACATTGACGAGCATGTCACACTTATGTGTGCTGCTTAGAATAACACAATCCCACAATTGGGTAAGATCACAGGTATAGTAATCATCTGTCATTGAGGTGACTTATTTAGGGGAGTGTGTTATTTTATTTTTTAATTTTATTTTTATATTCCCCATACAATTAAACACCCTTATTTTGACCCCAAGCCCTCCTTTCCCTGCCTCCCAACCCCCATAGAGTGCCTCTGGTTCATAGTTGTTTGTTGATTTTCATATTTTCTTTCTTATAGTTGTAGGGTAAGGAAAAATGTCAGGCTTTTCTGCCCTCCCGCCATCAGGATAGATGATGGATCCTTGAAGTCCTGAATGCATGCCTGATGGCGGACACCTGGAATAGGGTGTAGGCATAGGTAGATGGGATTCACCAGGGCTGAGACTGGGCTTTTAAGGGCGGCGTCACGGGGACGCCAGTAGAAGCCAAGAATGAACAGAAGCGAAAGAGAAGCCAAAGAGAAGCAAGAGAAGCAGAAGCTGAGAGAAGGCCAGAGAACCCAAGTAGAGTGAAGACTTGCTGGAGGCTGGGAGGCCCCCCAGCACCCCTGCCTACTGTGTACCAGGTAAATCCCAATAAAAAGACCTGCAAAAAGCCACTAAGAACTCTGACTCCTCCTTTACCTGGTCTGCATGGGATCAGAAAACCTGCACTGTGTCCATTCCTGTCCCTACATAGTTATTCTTTTTCCTGGTCCCTTATTTAAGTTTTCTAGATTCCTGCTATGAGTGAGACCATCTGGTATTTTTCTTTTTCTTTCTAGCTTATTTCGCTGAGCATGATCCCTTCCAGTTCCATCCATGTTGCTGCAAATTGCATGTGTTCATCTTTTTTGAATGCTGAGTAATATTCCATGGTTATATGTACCACATCTGCTTGATCCAGCCATCTATTTTTGGGCATTTGGGTTGTTTCCAAAGCTTAGCTATTGTTAATAGTGCTGCTATAAACATAGGGGTGCAGGTGCTCTTTGCAATTGATGTTTCTCTGTCCTTTGGGTAAATACCTAGGAGTGGAATTGCTGGATCATATGGAAGCTCTATGTTTAGTAGGTCCAGAAATCTCCACACAGCTCTCCATAGTGGTTGGACCAGTTTGCGGGAGTGTGTGATTTTAGGTAAAAGAACTCAAGAATCAAATGTCAAACCTTCATTTTTTGCTTACTCTTTTTTTAATTACTGCTGTGTTCTCTGGGGGTAAATTGAGCAAGGCATGATAAGCTACATAAATAGTGTGCTCGGTGTCTGCTCCTTTCATATCTTTTTGATCTAGAGAAGGCATTCTTATTGTAATGTGGAAACTAGCATATGTAATTTTATCAAGAGTTAATAGAATGATCAAGTATTTATGGAGTTTAAAGAGCCCATCTATAAAGTGCTTTGTTTTAAATTAAGCTACATTAACAACTTTTAAAAGTCAAATCTTTGAAAAATATTTCAAATTTTGGGTGGAAAGGAGGGGAAATCCTACATATTAGGAATCTGGAAAAAAAAACAGAATTCTTTGTGTAAATGAAAGTTTTGAAATTGACATTAATTGAGAAATAAGATAAATAAGTTTTAAGAAAAAAATTTTGGAAAAAAAGACCTAAATTACTATTGATAAAGAATATCTATGCAGACCTCTCGTGACTCGCCCACTGTTCCCCTCAGCAGTGTATTTCTGTTGATCTGCCTGTTCTGCTCCCCACTCTGGTGAATCCTCTCAGCCCCATACCTCTGGCCTGTACCCCAGTTCTTGTAAGCATAAAATAAATAAATCTTTAAAAAAAAGAATATGAGGACAATAAATGTCTACATGTTTAAACATGAGTATATAATATCAAGAACACAATAATAATTATATGAATGTACTTTATGTTTTTTTTTATTTTTATATACCCCATAAATTGCGACCCTCTTATTTTGACCCCAATCCCTCCCCTCCCCGCTCCCTACCCCCCATAATGTACTTTATGTTTATGCATAGTATTTACTATGCAAAATTAACACAAATACAACTTAATATATGTTTATTATCTAGTTAATAAATTTCATATAAACTTTGTAATGACTTGTTTTTATAAACAAGCTTTGAGGGTTGACAAAAATTTGTTATGATGATTATGCAAATGCAGTTAGAGGTCTTTAAGAAGGAAAAGGGACTTGAGAGATTAAATCTATACCTTTACTTAATTACTTAATCATTTAGTTTATCTCATGTGTACACATGTACACAGGTATATGGATATATGTGGGTGAAATTTTACATAAAAAAACTTTTCTGTTCTTCAGAATTGACTAAATAACACTCTATGGTTGATGATCTTGGATAATTAATATTCAACTAAAGTTACTTGATTGCATCAGGCTTTCAATAAACCATAGCAGGGCCTCCCCGGTGGCACAGCGGTTGAGCGCTGGGTTGCAAAGCTGCCCGTGGCCTCTGCAGCGCCTGTTCAATCCCTGGCTGCTCCCCGGCCACCAGAGGAGGGTCCCACATGGCGCGCAGATGCGCCGACCTCTCCTGCCGCCCGCTGCTCCCCTTAGCAGCATACTTCGGTCCTTCTGCCTGCTCTGCTCCCCGCTCTGGCTCTGGTGAATTCTCTCACCCTCCTGGGTTTCTGACTGTTCCCAGTGCTTGTATAAATAAATTAAAAAAAAAAAAAAGAATGTCATGTGCATGACACCACAGTTGCATGGGGATCACAGGTATATTAGTCACCTGTTCATCAAGATGTCTTATTTAAGGAAATGAATGGAGATTTAAGACAAGAGGTCTCTGAAGAATGAGCCAGATGTCAAGTGTGTGTCAGGCTAGAAGTTCCCACTATTAATGGGTTCAGAGCAAGAAGAGGAGCATTAACCAAGAAGTTGCTGGTTTTTGGAAGCTTGTTTGTTAAAGTATGATGCTAAATGTTATATGCATGATGATGAGAATTGAATTGATAGTAGGCATTATACATGATTAAGAATCTAATATCTTATAAACCATTAAGAATTATTGTTGGGCCTCCCCGGTGGCGCAGCAGTTGAGCGCTGGGTTGCTAAGCTGCCCGCAGCCGCTGAAACACCGGTTCTAGCCCTGGCTGCCGGGTGAGGGTCCCACATGGCACGCAGACCTCTCCTGCCGCCCGCTGCTCTGCTCAACAGTGTACTTCGGTCCTTCTGCCTGTTCTGCTCCCTGCTGTGGCTCTGATGAATTCTCTCACCCTCACGTGCTTCTGACTGTACCCAGTGTGTGTATAAACAAACAAACAAACAAATAAATAAATCTTAAAAAAAATTACCGTTGATAAAGAATATCCATGGGAACAAAAAACATCAGCATAGTTAAACAAAATATGCATTATGTAATAACATAATGTACATACTTACATTAATATGCTTCATGATATTTATGTAAGATAATACATGGTATATATTATGTAAAATTAAACATATAAATATTAGTACAAATACAAATGGGGAAATGCACTGAAACATGGTATACAAGGAGTAAATTATTCTTTTTCATGTCTTTTTCATGCTATATAAATATAGCACATAAAAGTGTTGCAATGAACATAAAGAAATCATTCCTTTAATATTTCAGTACATGTTCTTATATTCAAAGGTATTATCTGAAATTCAAATATAATTATCAGCCCTTCAACCCATAGTATGTAGTGTCCTTGCCTTGGTAAAAACATGAAAGAGATAAGGTCTCTAGATGCTATATTGACAATAAACAAAGGAGAGCACTGCCATATTTTGGTCATTCAAATGATCAAAAACCATATTTTTCATACATATTTGGTCACAGTTGCCAAAAGCCTTGAAATTTTCCTAGTGTTGTGAGAAATAAATATATAGCTCTTTTTATGTTAATAAAGGTAACTTTTGGAAAGCTCCTAGTAAGGGAGACTGGTTGCCAGGGTAAAGAACATAATACTGGACTTTCACTCCCACTCCCTGATTTCCTGGGAGGGGAGAGGTGCTAGAGGTTAAGTTCAATTGCCAAAGATTTAATTAATTATGCCTCTATTATGAAGTCTCTGATACCAGGCAAAGCCAAGTGTGCCCAGAGACCCCAAAGGTTAAGGGTTAAAAAAATATTGCCTGTTCTAAGGGCCCATACCACCCCCACAAACAAAGGAAAATAATCAGATTGTAGTGTGCTCAAAGATTTTTGAAAAAGAGAGAAAAAGAATACTGGAGAGAAAGATTTCAAATAGCAGATTGTCGGTCAAACTACCAATCGCTCATCCCCTCGGGCGCAAATGCTCAACCAATTAGGTGAGGCTCAGAGCAGGGCAGCTGAGGTCCAAAAGCAAAGGAGGGACTTCCTGGCTGGGAGGTTAGACAAGCCTCAGTGGGCTCAGAGAGAAGCAGAGACTCAAAATCCACAGTGTACTATCCAAGTTGGATAATCCACCGTGATATCAAGATGATAGCTGACATTGTCTCTGAAGAGTCTGCCTGCCAAAAGCGTTAAAGTTGCAAAGAGCAAAATCAGGAGCAGCCTGCCTACGTGTCCTTATTTCCTTACTCTTTCACACTAATGGCCACCTCCTTCTTTCCTCTTTCCCAGCATCAGCCCTTCCCTCTTCAGAAAGTCCAGTTCATGGCCTGCTGGGAGTTGTAATCCAAGGCCCCTGAGTTGCAGGCAGAGGATAAGTGAGAGTAGAGAAGATAGCACTCATTCCCAGACCCTTGGGAGTGCTCCACCTCCTGCCATGGGAACACATCCTGTAACACCTCTACAAAAGCCCAGGTGGACACGCTCCTAGGTAGGTCAGCATGTGGAGAGTTGGAGAGAATGACACACCTGGAAAGGGCATGGAAGCTCGGCATCTTTTCCCTATGCCTTGTCCAATGCGTTCTTCCACCTGGCTTCCATCCTTTATTATCTTTGTAATAAATTAGTAATAAATCTAATGAGTAAGTGGGTTTCCTGTGTTCTGTATACCATTCTAGCAAATGAATGGAAACTAAGGAGGGTGTCCTGGGAATGTCTGATTTACACTCAGTCATTTAGTAGCACAGATAATAATCTGGGCTTGCATCAAACACATGAAGTCTAAGGGAGAGGTCTTGGGGACCTCTCATCTGTAGCTGGTTGGTCCCAACCCTAGGTGGTATCCTAGTTCTGCATCTTGCATTCAAGGTAGAGGATGGTCTTGGGTGGCTGACATCTTAACCTGTGAAACCTGACCATATCTCCAGGAAGATAGCGTCAGAATTTAGTTGAATTCTCAGACACAAACATCCTGTTGATATTCAAGAATTGCTTGTTTGTGTGAGGAAGTTACCTCACACTCACATTGGACACTGGTCTCAGGACACCACCACCACACACACAGAAGATGCAGGGAAAGAAAGAGGTAGTTACAGGGATATCCAGACAGATGAGAGTGGATGGGACCAGGTAGTAGTGGAGGTGCTGTGAACTAGATTTCAAGATATATTTTGAAGGTAGAGATGATGAAATTTGCTGTTGTGATTGCAAAAGTGATCATCCTAAATTCTTAGGCTTTGTCTTGAGCAACTGGAATTTCTAAAGGTGCCATTAGTCAAAACCAGGAAGATGGCTATGGAAGGAGGATATCAGCATTGGGGGAGGCAAAGATCAGGAGTTCAGGGAGACCTGCTCTGTGTAAGGTGGCTAGCAGACATGCCAGCCTAGCCGTCTGCAGTTCAGGAAGTGTAATGGCTAGAGAAGTAAACAGGGGATGTAAGACTTGGTAGGAGAACCAGCTGTGAGGATGAGTGGATTGAGTTGCAAAGTGGGAGTGGAGCCCCTTCCAGGCTGCCTGCCCTCCCTGCCACGGGCCTTTGTTCTGTAAATTTGGATTCCAAAGCTGACCTTGATGCTTGCTGGTGCATGCAGGTCATATCTCCACTGTCAAGCTGGAGAGGACAGGGTACTTGCCACCAGGATATGGCAGGAAGTCAAGGCAATTCAGACAAATTTCAAGCAGTGAATACAGAGTTCTATATTCAACTTAAGTTTCTACAATACAGAGAGAAAACAAATTTCTAGTTGAACTCTTCCTTGCACTGATGTGCTCACAGTATGGTAACCATCACCAAGTTACTTTCAAATGATTCATTTTTAATAGAACAGGAATAACAATGGGGGAGTTTGCAAGGTAAAACAAACAGGGTCAGGAAAAAAAAGGAGCTGGCTTCTAGTTATCCTCTCCCAGTGAAGTCATGTGGATAGCAGACAGCACTTAGTTCTCTCAGCAACAATATGGGACACAGATAGAGTCTTGTCATGCAGGGAAGTTCACCTGAACCTTGGTGTCCAGGAATTCTACAGGGAGTTATTCACAGAGATATGATAAACTGCCAGAGTGGCCAGCCTTACTCTCCAATCCCTTCAGAGTTTAAGATGATACCACATGACCCAAGGCCCAAAACAAAAATCATTTTGCCATAAATAATCTGGGATAGCCCAAGCTCCAGATAAACAAAGATGCCTTAACAGGCAGTGTATTTTAAGGACTTAAAGGATGCCTCCCAGGAGGCAGGCAAGGTCTTCTTTGGAGTAAATAGGACTTAGACATTCCCCACCTACTGAGTCAAATGCTAACTGCAAACTCCTCACAAAGAGTTTAGAAGTTTATAGGATCTCCCTGGTGGCACAGAGGGTTAAGCACAGCACTATGAAACTAGCCACAGCTTCTGCAGTGTGAGTTCAATCTCCCTGCAGGCCAGGGAGCTACCCACATGGCGCAGCAGACATCTACTGACTCGCCACTGCTCCTCTCAGTGGTGTATTTCAGTCAGTCTGCCTATTCTGTTCCCCACTGTCTCTGGTGAATCCTCTCACCCCCTGCACCTCTGGCCTGTACCCCAGTTCTTGTATGCATAAATAATCTTTAAAAAAGAGTTTAGAAGTTTTCATTTTGTTGATCATCTCCTATAAAAATACAAATTATAAAGACTTTGGTTGCAAGGAGTTGGACTTTTCTTCAAAAGTATCTTTTAAAAAGTATCTTAGACCATTCTCTCATGACTTCAAATTAGAGTGCACATTTCTTAGTAAGCAATAGAGATGATAAATTGCTGAATCAATCATCCTCAAAATTTACATGGGGAAACCTAAAAAGCGTAATCCATATTCTATACTCATAATTACAGAGTTTCCCAGAAATGTCTGTAGCAAAGTATGTCCAGCTCCTGAAAAATTATGCATAAGGCTGATACACAGAGGAGACAGTGTGGGTATTGCAAGCAGTATTTTCCCACTTTCTAGTCATGTAGTCAGCATAATCAATACTTTTAACAATGAAATGGAAAACAAAACAAAATTTCAGATCATCATGCCAGCAGAGATTCTGCACAGCTCTTAACTTACATGATTCTGCACAGCTCTTAACCTATATGAGTTTGTTTGTATCTGTGTGTGTGACCATATGTGAGAATGTGTGGTTTGTGTGTGTGGTCTGTATAGCTCGTGTGTGGTATTTGATATGTCTATGATATATGGGGGAGGTGGTGTGTACATGGCATGTGGTTTGTGTGGTGTATGTGTATAGTATGTGGTATACATACTATAAATGTGTAATGTGTGTGGTAAGTATGTAAATAGACTGGGTCCTTTCACAACATGATTTAGTCTCATTGCCCTTCAGTTGGTTGGAGGCAGCATGGTGTCTGATGTAGGCCTGTACTCAGGACAGAAGCCTGGACATGAATCTTGGCCCTGCTTCTCAAGAGCTTTGTGATCTTGAGCAAATTTCTTGATCACAATAGCTCTCAACTCTTTATCTAAGAATTGTGAACATAACAATTGTAACTACCTTGTAAGACTGGCATGAGAATTGACTAAAACTAATTAAGTGTAACGTTCAGTATTATTCTTGGCTCAATGCCATTTATTTTGTTCATTTATCATTCTAATTACTGCTATTATTATTATAGTCGTGATCAAAAATGTTTGAGAACCATGTATTTAGAGAGCAAAATTGACAAAGCCAAAGCCAGTATATTCCATTGGACCAGCCACCTCACTGAACCCCTGAAGAAGGCATGGGGGTTTTGCTCAGTCCAGACCCCATGGTGGAAAGCCCCCCACTGCACTGAGTGTACAGACTCCCCAAAGCAACAGCCAACCACTCACACAGGCTAAAAAAGGCTAGAAATTGCTCTTATGGTGGTGAATTTCCCCCCACCATTTCCTAACTCAAAACCTATCTTTTCTAATAAAGGTTAGCATCATTAATAATAACATGTATGGAAAACAGGTACCCCCCGAGTAGAACCCACCATTCCTTCTGTGGAATTCTTGCCAAAAATACATGTCATCACCAAACAATGTGAAAACAGTCAGTCAACAAACATGAAGTTAGGCCACAAAATGGTGCTTTTAAGAGTGTCAAAGTTATAAAAGAAGAAAAGACTGTGATGCAGAGAAACTAAGAGGACATGTCATTCAAATGCAGGGAGGGATCCTGTGAAGTCAGTGAAAAAGCTTATGAAATGTGAGATCTGTGCTTTAACTTCCTTATTTTGACAACTGTACTATTCATATAAAATGCTAGCATTAAGAGAGGCTGGTTGAAGGATACACCTTTTTTGTTATTTTGGCAACTTTTTGTTCTATATGAATATTTTCTAAATAGTAAGCATATATGTAGTGTGTATGTGTGCATGACTATGAATACAGACATATATTAACATGATCTATCTTGATTGAATCAGTTGCCAAGTTATCAACAAACCACAGGGTTTTACTCTCTTGAGACTCTGTGATTAGTCTGGTTTTTGAAAAAATATGATTCTTCCATTGTAAGTTCCCTGTTGAATGCTTTCATTATCACAGAAAAGTAAATATCATTTTTTTAAAAAGTTTTCTATTGAACCCTCCAGAGAACACTCTAAGTGACACTGGTTAATGAGACTTATTATGGTGATCCCTCAGCCCCTGCCAGTATTCCCTATTCCCAGAAGGCCAGGTTCAGGTCTCACAGCCACACATCAGTGATGGCAAGGTGCTTTTACCTCCATAAATATACTTCTCCAACATGGAAACCATATCTACCATCACCTATCTCCCATCCTAAATCTTGGGAAAATATTGTTCCTCTCTTCAATTTTTCTTTTTCTTCAATAACTGAGTCTCTGTAATTTGAATTCAAAGAGATCAAACTTTCAGATGGAGCAGAAATTCTCTGGAGACCTGAAAGTAATGAATCCCTTGCTACCAAATAAACAATTATCCTCATTTCTTGGAACAAGAGAATAATTAGTCCCAGAAGTAAGAACTCATTAGGTGATTTAGGTGATCACATAAGAATTGATACAAACAACAGTATTTTTATTAATGGATGTATACTCAAATATCAAACTAACAATAATTTATGCATGCATATTATTTATAATTCAATCCTCAATCCTCTATCCTTATATTAATAAACTGTAAGGCATTCCTGAGGAAATCTGGCTCATAGCAGCCATCACAGGCATTTTCTTCATCACTTGCCAGTTTGGACATGGAACAAATTAATGCAAATTAGAGGTAACCTCAGCGAAGCCTTTAGCAGCTACTGTTTACACAAAATACTTTAAGACAGATTATTGGAGGGGGCACATTGTACTTTGATGTACACATATCAAATAAAATTTGGGGCCTCCCTGGTGGCCTAGGGGTTAAGACTCAGCGCTGTCACTGCCACAGTCTGAGTTCAATCCCCCGTCAGGGAGCTAACCCCTGTATGGCACAGCAGACCCCTCCTGTCTCACCCACCACTCCCCTCAGCAGTGTATTTCAGTCATTCCACATTTTCTGTTCCCCACTCTGTCTCAGGTGAATCCTCACTCCCCCACACACCTCTGGCCTATACCCCAGTTCTTGTATTTATAAATAAATTAATAAATAAATCTTTTTAAAAAAATTAAAAAAAATAGTACATGAACACAATACTTAGAATACATACATAAATAATAGCATATCAATACAATAATATTTATTAAAATAAAGAATACAGTGCAATAGTAAATGTATTTATATGTAATTATATAATTATAGATAATAAAAATTATTTTTATAAATTTATCTTTATAATATACAAATAAAATTATAAATGAATATTTGCTTGTTTCTTTATTTCAGGCAAGACAGAAAGCAGAGAAGGTAGTGTGTGTCATCTGCTCCTCCATTATGCACCCTGCCCTAACTCCAAAGGAAACCAGTCAAAATTTGTAATTGTTTCTAATTCCTGATATTAAACCATACCACATAGTTGTATTTTGGGGGGAAAAAGTGTGT
The DNA here is from genome assembly GCF_964194135.1 of Talpa europaea. Lineage (NCBI taxonomy): Eukaryota > Metazoa > Chordata > Mammalia > Eulipotyphla > Talpidae > Talpa > Talpa europaea. The sequence goes on along the minus strand of NC_140080.1, from coordinate 45,568,275 downwards.
GTATTACCATTTGATGGCTATTTCTTAACTTGAATTTTCATTTAATGTTTTCAGTGACTTCTCTCCATGTCAATAAATTTAGTTCTACATCATCATATGTAAACTTAAAGCTATGCTAATCATTTTATATAAAGGAATCTATCCCATTATTTCATTCATAATGATTTATTTAACAAATCCTCCAATGGATGGATCACAGCTTTCCCAACTTTCTCTTATAAATATAATGCTTTCATGAATTGAATAATGATTTCCCCAGAATAAATTCCTGGAAGTTTATTGTTGAGAGGAAGCAAATGTGTTTTCTTAAAGGTTTTACACATATATCAAATATATTACCAAATTGCCCTCCCAAAAAGTTATGAATTACCTGCCCCAAAAAGTTATGCCAATTATTTTTTTTACAAGCGCAAATCCCATTTTCTTAAAATGGTTTCAATTTTCATTTGTTTTTTAATATTTTCTTTGCTCATTGTATTTATTTTATGAGTTGGGAGTTCATTTTTAAGTTACTTTGTAAAAACAGCTATGTTAAGAAAATTTCTTTGCTGTGAATTACACACGTAGGGTAAATGATTTTCAGGCTTTTCTGCCCTCAGCCATTAGGATTGCCCTGCCTGACTGGGCACCTGCATTTTGTTACATTGTTATATTCAGTTGTATTATTTACTTCTCTGGTCCGTGGCTGCAATATTGATATATTCACCAAGAGAAGCAAAGGCAGGAGAGAGGTAAGAGAGAAGGAGAGCACCTGAGAGTCCAGAAAGAGTGAAGACTTGCCAGGGGCTGGCTGGCCTCCTGCCCTGTGCCACCCTCCCGCCCTGTAACTGTTTGCTGCGTTACATGTAAAAGCCTGAGAAAGCCACGGAGGGCTCCAGGACTCTCCCTTACAGGTCTGGTCTGCTCAGATCATAGAAAGCCTGCTCTGTGCCTTCCTGGTACTACACACATGTACCCTTTTATTTTGTTTATGCTTGGGTTTGTACACTGATTTCTAATATGTTATTTCTAATTTGTTCTTTCTAAGAACAATCTTTCTTGTATGTTCTTATGTAGTCAATTCTTTGTTTATTTGGTTTATTTAATGGTTAATTGGTTAATCTTATAATTGGTTTATCTTATAAAACAATTCACCTATAATTTTAACTAGTACTTTTGCAGTTTCCCTTTTACTTTTATTTTCATTTACAATTTTATATAAGAGTATTCTGGTAAGCTCATATTGGTAATAGAGTTTTTATTCTGTTCAAGTATCATAGCAATAGCCAGAGCAACTAGATAACAAAATTTCATTGACATTATTTTTTAAAAAAATTGACAAGGTAGCTCTATTGTCAGGGCCCAGACCTGGGGCCCAGACCTGAACATCCCGGTTCTTGCCTGAAGCAGGTACTGAATGTTAGCTCCAGGGAAGGTTTCAAGTTTCCTATTGTGACAACTGACTCCTTCCCCCTGCTTGCTCCTTGTGGCTTGTTTCCATTGGTGGTCTCTCCTTGTTGGACATAACGAGAGACCTCCTCCTCTGAACCCTATATAACATTGTACACATTCCTGAATAAATGAGACTGGCGATCCTGGCTTTGTCTTCACTCCTCGCGTACCCCTGTCCCATACCAAGCCCCTGCTTCCTCCCCCGGGTACCTCACATTGATCTGCCCGGCTGGCCCAGACATTTGGCGCCCAGCATGGGGCCCGGGTACTTTCCAGGAAGAACTTACAGAGGGAGAAGACACCCGAAAAGGAAGCTAGCTAGCTCAGGAGGAAGCCTTACCGACGTGGGATCCTGCTACGTCGTGGATAAGGTAAGCTCAGGTACAGCGTCTGAATCATGGGACAGGCAATAAGCCAGCATGAGATATATGTGAAGCAATTAAAAGAGGCACTCAGGACGCGAGGAGTCAGGGTCACAAAAAAGGATCTACTCCACTTTTTTGATTTTGTTCAAGACCTGTGTCCTTGGTTCCCTCAAAAGGGCACAATAAATCAAAAAAGATGGAAAAGGGTGGGGGAAACAGAACAACTGCTTAGAAGTGCTTCCCACAGCACGGCAGGGGCCCCATCCCCCAATGATCACTGTGAGGACTTAATTCCGTTTCACAGTGATGCGGAGGACAATCCATCCAAAGAAGAACAAAAAGAACCCTTAGAGAAAAATGAAAGGGCCTCTCCCTACCGGCCCAAAATAGAAAAGAAAAACAGAATTTATCCTTCTTTGAGCAAGTTTACTTCTGTGGCTACAAACCCTCCTTGCTCATCTGAAGTAGAGGACGGAGTTTTTCCACTGCTTAACTCCAAAAGGGAAATCAAAGTTACTTCGCAACCTCCCCCCACTCTCAATAAAGGGAAGGATCCTGAGGCGGGCGAAGTAGATTGGAGCAACCTTGAGGAGGAGGCTGCACGTTACAATCCCCACTCTCCTCCTTATTACACGGCCGCTGTTGCCTCTGCGCCCTCACAACTCGCTGACCCTAATCTCGACCTTAAAACCAAAATCGCCCACCTTGAGGAGTGCATGCGCCTACAGGCTCGTTATCATAAACTTTCCCTTCAGCTTCAACAGATCCAATTAACTTCTTCATCCAACTCAGATCCCGCTCCGCCATTACGGGGGAGGGGTGACGCCAATACCACCTTAAAGCCGCCTTTATGGGGCGGAGTTGACACGGACACCATTTTAACTCCTCCCCCGGCTCCCGCCACTTTGTCTGCTTTCCCGCCTCCCAAGAAGCCCTTTTCCATGGCTTGTGTCTTTCCTGTTATTGAAGCTCCAGATGTTCAAGGCCACCTCCGCCGCTATCACCAGCCACATAATTTTCAACATTTAAAGGAATTAAAAACCGCTGTTACCTAGTATGGTGCTAGTGCCCTTTTCACTCTCACAGTTCTTGATTCTATCGCAGAAGGGTGGCTCACTCCCCTAGATTGGCAAACTTTAGTAAAGGCTGCCCTTGACAGCGGAGATCATTTATTTTGGAAAACTAAATTTCAGGATCTCTGTAGGGACCTGGCCCGAGAAAATAAACGGGCTGGAAACCCATGGACTTTTGAAATGCTCACAGGCTGCTCATGACCTTCACCATCTCAACTCTCGCTCATTACGGCTTTTATTTAAAATTACTCGTGACCAAGCCAGACAAATTGTAAAAGCCTGCTCCACCTGCGAGACAGGACTTCCTGTGCCTCATTTTGGTGTTAATCCTAGAGGCCTCGTCCCCAGCGTCCTCTGGCAAATGGATGTAACCCATAATTCTCAATTCGGTAATTTTAAGTATATTCACGTTTTTGTGGATACCTTTAGTGGGTTTCTCCTTGCCACCCTTCAAACAGGTGAAACCTCTAGACATGTTATTGCACACCTGCTCCACTGTTTCTCCATTTTGGGGATCCCAAAACGTATTAAAACTGATAATGGCCCATGCTACACTGCAAAGGCCTTCAAAAATTTTTGCTCTACCCTGTCCATTCACCACGCCACGGGCATCCCTTATAATCCTCAAGGACAAGGTATAGTTGAGCGTGCCCATCTTTCATTAAAAACCACCATCCAAAAGATTTTACATGGTTCCTGGTACCCCTCTAAAGGTAACCCCCGCAACACGCTAAACCATGCTCTGTTCATCCTCAATTTCTTAAGGCTTGACGCTCAGGCGAAAAGTGCGGCCAATCGTTTCTGGCATACGGAAACGCAAAATCAATTAGCAATGGTAAAATGGAAGGACCCTTTGGACAATACTTGGTACCCCCTGACCCAGTTCTGATCTGGGGAAGGGGATCTGTATGTGTCTTCTCACAGACTCATGATGCAGCCCGATGGTTGCCTGAACGGCTTGTCAGACAAATTGATCACAAGCACCAACCCAGGGACACTCAACCTCCCTGAGGTATCTTTTACTTTTGATTTGTTACAGTATGGTGACCGCTTCCTGGCTCATCTTCTGTGCTGAGGTGCTACTTTTCTCCTCGGCCTTCGCCGGCTTCGGAGACACAGGCCAACTAATGTCCTTGACTGAAGCACTGCAGGAGAAATGCTGTTTCTACGCCAACAAATCAGGAATCGTCCACAATAAAATCCGACAGTTACAAGATGACCTGGAAAGAAGACGCCAGGAACTAGCTGAAAATCCACTCTGGACTGGTCTCAATGGACTCTTACCCTATCTTCGTCCCCTCATGGGTCCCCTCTTAACCCTTTTGATATTGGTTGTGGTGGGTCCTTACATTTTTAACAGAATAATCACCTTTGTAAGACAACAAATTCAGGCCCTTCAGGCAAAACCCATTCAGGTACATTATCATAAGTCAGAGATACGAGATAAGGGAGGCTCTTACTCAGACGTATGCTCAGTCTGAAGAAATAAGACCCCCTTCCCCTGTGCGATGGACTGGTCAGCCAATGACGGGTAAGATCGGGGGCAGACTCAAAATGGCTTGAGGTGCTAAATCGCCACACGTCTGTGACCCCTGAGGACCTAAGACAGGCGCAGTCCCCGAGGGGTTCTGTCTTTTCGCTCTCTCATTAGAAATAATAGAAAAGGAGGATCTGTCGGGGCCCAGACCTGGGGCCCAGACCTGAACATCCGGGTTCTTGCCTGAAGCAGGTACTGAATGTTAGCTGGAGTGAAGGTTTCAAGTTTCCTATTGTGACGACTGACCCCTTCCCCCTGCTTGCTCCTTGTGGCTTGTTTGCATTGGTGGTCTCTCCTTGTTCGAGAGACCTCCCCCTCTGAACCCTATATAACCTTGTACATGTTCCTGAATAAATGAGACTGGCTATGATCCTGGCTTTGTCTCCACTCCTCGCGTACCCCTGTCCCATACCAAGCCCCTGCTTCCTCCCCCGGGTACCACGTTGATCTGCCCGGCTGGCCCGGACACTCTATGAACCCAAATACCAGTGGTGAAGACAAAATACTAGTCAAAACACCAGCACAGTATCAGAGGTTGTAAAGAGATGTGAGAGGATATACACAACTTGAAAACAGGAGAACCACAAAATTGCCAACAGGTGTACTGGGAAGTTTGGCAGTTTGAGAACAGCCAGTGAAATTGGAAGGGGTGATAGTGATTGTCCTATGAAAGACTAGGGGCAATTAGGACATGCCCAGAAATCATGAAGGAATAAACCTTGCAGGAAAATATTTCCTTAAATACATCCAGAAAATAACTTAATATTTCTTGCATTCCCTCCACCCTTGAAGAATATGGGAGGCTTGTTCCCTGAGCAATAAGCTTCAACCTCTATCATCTACAAAATCTTCCCTACTTTCTGGCCCACCATAGTCTGATGAGCATAGCCACTAGACTTTATAGCTACTGTAAAGAATACTCTGCTGAAAGAGACAATAACAAAAACAAAGAGAAACCCCACCGACTGGGAGAACATTTTTGCACACAACACTAATGATAAAGGACTGATCACAAAAATCTGCAAAGAGCTGATGAGACTCAACAACAACAAAGAAAATAATCCTGTCAAAAAATGGGCAGAAGAGCTAAAAAGAAACTTCTCTGAAGAGGAAATGCAAATGGCCAACAGGCATATGAAAAAATGTTCAACATCACTTGTAATCAGGGAAATGCAAATCAAAACTTCAATGAGATACCATCCTACACCAGTGAGAATGGCACATATTAAAAAAACTAGCAACAACAATTGTTGGCGAGGATGTGGAGAAAAAGGAACTCTCCTGCACTGTTGGTGGGAGTGCAAACTGGTCCAACCACTATGGAGAGCTGTGTGGAGATTTCTGGACCTACTAAACATAGAGCTTCCATATAATCCAGCAATTCCACTCCTGGGTATTTACCCAAAGGACACAGAAACATCAATTCCAAAGAACACCTGCACCCCTATGTTTATAGCAGCACTGTTTACAATAGCTAAGCTTTGGAAACAACCCAAATGCCCAAAAATAGATGACTGGATCAAGAAGATGTGTTACATATACACTATGGAATATTACTCAGCATTCAAAAAAGATAAACACATGCAATTTTCAGCAACATGGATGGAGCTGGAAGGGATCATGCTCAGCGAAATAAGCCAGAAAGAAAAAGAAAAAGACCGGATGGTCTCACTCATAGCAGGAATCTAGAAAACTTAAATAAGGGACCAGGAAAATGAATAACTACAAGAAAGTGAAAATCAAAATCAATAAAAAACTATGAACCAGAGACACTCTATGGAGGGTGGGGGGCGGGGAGGGGAGGAATTGGGGTCAAAATAAGGGTGTTTAATTGTATGGGGAATATAAAAATAAAATTTATTAAAAAAGAATTCTCTGCTGAACCTGAATTGTGCTAACATACATGGAGCTGATGCCAGCTAGGTTGGTGGTCCCAAATGGTACACACCACTTCTCCTCATGGCCTCTCTAGGCCTATCTCTTCTAGTCTACTGCAGACCTGTAAGAATACCAACCCTATTGTAGTGACAGGAGTACACGGAGCAGGATATCTATGATCCGAGCAGACTAGGATAAAGGAGGAATCCTGGAGCCCCTGGTGGCTTTCTCAGGCTTTTATTAAGCTTTACATGCAGTGTGGCAAACAGGTACCAGGCAGGCAGGGGTGCCGGGTGGCCAGGAGGCCACTAGGCCTCCAAGCCCCCAGCAAGTCTTCACTCTGGGCTTCTCTCTCTCTCTCTCTTTTAGCTCTCTTTCTCCCCTTCTCTCTCCTGCCTCTCTCCTGCCTCTCCTTCTCTTGGTGACTATCTCAATACCCCTCCCATAACCCCCAGAAGTAAACAACATAGTTTGCAACAATGTAACAACTGCAGGTACCCCATCAGGCAGGGCAATCCTAATGGTGGGAGGGCAGAAAAGCCTGAAAACTATTTATCCTACACCTATCTTCCTAAAAGAACTCCCATTATAAGGGGCATGGTGTTGACATACCTGGAGGTGTGGGCAGTTAGCTTGGTGTTCCCTAATGGCATTCTCTTCCCCTTTATAGATTCCCATGGCTTCCCTGAGCCCTACTGTACTATAGTAAGGTGAGTTCCACCTACTTTAAGGAATGCGGACTGATGGGCAGGTGCTGAGCTAATGTACCTGGGACTGCTGACAGCTAGTGTGGAGGTTTTGAGAAGCATTCACCCATACTGTCAGGTTCCCCTTCACACATGACCCACTGCAGCGAGACTAACATGCACCTACCAGAAATATTCCATATTGCTGGGTGGATATTGGGCTAATGGCCCCTGGGGCTGCTGGTGGCTAGCTTGGAAAACCCAGAAGCAAGAGCCTATTTCTGTGTCTGTAGGCATTTGGACAGTCTAAATAATATGCAATCTGCAACATTTCATAGTACCTGCCTGTGACCCAAACCTATATTCCCCTGGCCACTCTCATGCCAGAGCATCAGGGGAAAGACACATCCAGCAAAACCTGTGGAGATCAGAACTAGGCTACAGGTGAAGAATGAATGGCAGTTTGGTGTTTCTGGGAGAACAATACTAGTGGTGTGTCTTGATCAGCCTTGGCCATAAAGTAATTGCAGATCCCTTCCTTGGCTCAAGCAACTGAGGGCACCAGGGGAGGCTTATGCTCTTGCAACCTATTACAGCAATTTGCACAATCCCACACTACCAGCCATCACCCTGAATAATTGGTCCATAGACCACCATGCCATGACACTTGAGTTTGAGTCAGCCTAATTTCTAATGAGGTTTCAACCAAAAAAATGAAATAGAATAGAAAGCACAGCATCCAAGACAATATTATTTGCCAATACCGTGTGACCTGCCATCATAATGCAAGATTTTCACAGAAAGACTTGGAAGGAAAACAATCTAGCTGAATCTACAGATATAATCACACAGCATCAAACAAAATGAGGAAACAGAGAAACTCACCCCAATTTATGGATCAAGACAAATCCCTAATACAACAGAATTAACCAAACTACCAGGAGATTTCAGAGCAATAGTATTTATGGTATTTCTGGAATTAGGAAAAAAGTAGATAAACAAAATGAGAAAATAAATAAGAACAGATAAACAAAAAGCTCAAAACACAAGTAACATAATAGAGTATACAATAGTTGTAAGTAAAAATACAATAGAGGGGCTCACTTTTGGATTCAATGAGGTTGAGGAGTGAATTAGTGAAACAGAAGATAGGGTAGTTGAAACTATTCAAACTGACCAAAAAGAGACATGTATTAATGAAATAAAAAGCTCAAAACACAAAAAGCTCAAAACACAAGTAACATAATAGTGTATACAATAGTTGTACGTAAATATACAATGGAGGGGCTCACTGTTGGATTCAATGAGGTTGAGGAGTGAATTAGTGAAACAGAAGATAGGGTAGTTGAAACTATTCAAACTGACCAAAAGAGACATGTATTAATGAAATAAAAACAAACACATGAAATTTATGGGACAGCACCAAGGGATAAAAATGCATGCCATAAATGTTTCAAAAGGAGAAAAGTAAGAGAAAAAGGCAGAAAATCTTATGGAAAAACAATAACTGAGAACTTAAAAAAAAAAAAAGGGAAGGAAATAGTTATCCAGATCCAGGAAACTAAAAGCATTCCCGATAAAATAAAACAGATGCATTATAATTAAATTACACTTAGGATAATTTTATAATTAAATTATGCTTATTATAATTTAATTAGACATATTAAAGTTAAAATATCAAAAATTGAAAAGAAAGAGAAACCTAGAATCCAGGCAGTGAAAACCAAAGAGTGAAATGAAATGGAACGCCTGAGTATTACAGATTTCTCAGAAGAGACCTTACAGGCCAGAAAGGAATGTTACAGGCACTTCTATTTAAAAAAAAATTAAAAAAAAAACTACTTTATTTTTTAAATTATTTTTATTAAATTTATTTATTTATGTTTATTTGAATTATTATTAGGATAGTCCCATGAGGTATTACAATTGTAGTGCAGCCATCACCAAAACACCCATGGTCAACCATTAAAGTCACTGTGCTTCCTTCTTTGTTCTTACCTCCCTCATCACTCTGCCCCCATCTTGGTGCTCTGTTTTGTAGTCAGCTATCAAGGGTTAGTTTTCTTTTTTTTTTTAAGATTTATTTATTTATACAAGAACAGGGGTACAGGTCAGATGGGCAGGAGGGTGAGAGAATTCACCAGAGAGAGCGGGGAGCAGAACAGGCAGACAGACTGAAGACGCTGCTGAGGGGAGCAGCGGGTAAGGCAGGAGAGGTCTGCCACTGTCCCGACCCACGGGATTCGTAGGCACGAAAAGAGAAGGGCTGAGGATTGAAATGAGGGGCTTGAGACAACTTGACACTAGCGGATGCTTCTTTATTTTTTCTCTCTCTCTTTCTTCCCTGGCCTTCTCTCTGCTCACACCTCTCTCTTCGCCTCACGCCTCTGTCATGGTTCTCCTCTTATATCCTGGTAGCTCCTCCGCCCCCCGTTCCTCCCAGTCGCATGTGATTTACAGGAAAAACCTGTGGTTTCTCAGAAGGCGAAACGGTAAAGCGAAACTTAAATGATGGCACATGTTGCGCAACACTGCGCATCCTCCGGACATGCCTCACTATGTGGCAGACCTGGCTGGCCGGGAATCAAACCCGTATTGCAAAGGCTGCGGACAGCTTCACAGCACAGCGCTCAACCTGCTGAGCCACCAAGGAGGCCCTCAAGGGTTGGTTTTGAAGCTTGTCTTTATCTGACTCTTAGTTTAGTTATTTTATATACATACTAGTGACACCATCCAGTATTTCTCGTTCTCCTTTTGAATTATTTCATTTCACATCATCCCTTCCATCTCCAACCATATTGCTGAGTTTATCTTTTTTGATCACTTAGTATATCCCAGTTTGTTTATATACCACATCTTCTCGATGCACTCATCCCTTTGGGGGCACTTAGTTGGTTTGATAATTTAGCTATGGTAAATCGTACTGCAATAAACATGGAGAAATTGGTTTGTGTTTTCTTTTGTTGTGTTGCCTTTGGTTTTGGTATTAGAGAAATGTTGGCTAAAAAAGAGTATTTTCAATTTTTTGGAAGATTTTAACTAAGATAAGCTTTTATTACTCTTTGTAGATTTGGTAGAATTCACTCATGAAGCCATTCGGCTTGGAATCTTGTTTTTTGGGGGAGAGTTTTGATTACTATTTCAGTTTCCTTCCTTGTGATTGGTTGTCAGAGTTTCTATTTTTTCCCTGTCAGTCTCAGATGATTATATAATTCTAGAAATCTGTCCATCTCTTCTAGGTTACTTATTGAATTTGTTAGGGTATAGGTGTTCATGGTAGTCTCTAATTACCTTCTGAATTTCTGCAGCATCTGTGGTAAGTTCTCTTCTTTCATTTTTGATACTATTTATTTGAGATATTTTCCTTATTTTCTTGGTAAGCCTGCTGGAGGTTTGTCTGTTGCTTTTTTTTTTTTTTCCAAGAACCTACTTTTGGTTTCCTTGGTCTTTTAGACTGTCTTTTAAATTCCAATTCATTTACTTCTGCCATGATTTTTATTCTTTTCTGGAGGCTTTTGGATTTCTTTATTTTTCTTTTTCTATTTCCTCAAATTGAGAGAGATTATTTAAGCTCCTTCTTGTTTCTTGATATGGGGCTGGATTGCTACACATTTCCCTCTTGGTACTGCTTTACTTCACCCCATAAGTTTTTTGTTTTTTTTTATGTCTTAGGTTAATATGTTTATTTTTTTTTAAATAATAAATTTTATTTTTATATTCCCCATACATTTGCAATCCCCTATTCTGACCCCAATCCCTCCCCACCCGCCCCCCACTCCCCAAAAACTGTCTCTGGTTCATAGTTTTTTGTTGATTTTGATTTTCACTTTCTTATAATTATTCATTTTCCTGGTCCCTTATTTAAGTTCTCTAGATTCCTGCTATGAGTGAGATCATCTGGTATTTTTTTTTTCTTTCTGGCTTATTTCGCTGACCATGATCCCTTCCAGCACCATCCATGTTGCTGAAAATTGCATGTGTTTATCTTTTTTGCTGAGTAATATTCCATGGTGTATATGTACCACATCTTCTTGATCCAGTCATCTATTTTTGGGCATTTGGGCTGTTTCCAAAGCTTAGCTATTGTAAATAGAGCTGCTATAAACATAGGGGTGCAGGTGCTCTTTGGAATTGATGTTTCTGTGTCCTTTGGGTAGTAGGTCCAGAAATCTCCACACAGCTCTCCATAGTGGTTGGACCAGTTTGCATGCCCACCAACAGTGCAGAAGAGTTCCTTTTTCTCCACACCCTCGCCAACATTTGTTGTTGCTAGTTTTTTTAATATGTGCCATTCTCACTGGTGTAAGATGGTATCTCATGGTAGTTTTGATTTGCATTTCCCTGATTACAAGTGATGTTGAACATTTTTTCATATGCCTGTTGGCCATTTGCATTTCCTCTTCAGGGAAGTTTCTTTTTAGCTCTTCTGCCCATTTTTTGACAGGATTATTTTCTTTGTTGTTGTTGAGTCTCATCAGCTCTTTGCAGATTTTTGTGATCAGTCCTTTATCATTAGTGTTGGGTGCAAAAATGTTCTCCCAGTCGGTGGGGTTTCTCTTTGTTTTTGTTATTGTCTCTTTGTTGTGCAGAAGCTCTTTAATTTGATGTAGTGCTAGCTGTTGATCTTTGCCTTCACTATGACTGCTTTGGGTGATGTGTCTGTAAAGATGTCTTTGATGTGCATATCACGTAGTGTTTCTCCTATATTTCCTTCTATGTATTTTATGGTTTCAGGTCTTATGTCTAGTTCTTTAATCCATTTTGAGTTGATTTTTGTGTATGGTGTGAGGTAGTGGTCAAGCTTCATTCTTTTGCATGTAGCGACCCAGTTTTCCCAGCACCATTTATTGAACAGACTTTCTTTGCTCCAATGCATAGTCTTTGCTCCTTTGTCAAAGATTAGTTGATCATAAATCTGTGGGTTTATTTCTGGGTTTTCTATTCAATTCCATTGGTCTGCATGTCTGTTCTTGTTCCAGTACCATGCAGTTTTGATGATTATGGCTTTGTAGTAGAGTTTGAAGTCTGGGAGTGTGATGCCTCCATTCCCTTCTTTTTTTTTCAGGAGAGTTTTTGGCTATTTGGGGTTTTTTGTGATTCCATATGAATTTCATCAATAATTGTTATATTTCTTTGAAGAATGACATTGAAGTTTTGATTGGAATAGCATTGAATCTGTATATTGCTTTGGGTAGGATGGCCATTTTAATAATGTTTGTTCTTCCAATCCATGAGCAGGGGATGTCTTTCCATTTCTTTGTGTCTTCTTCTATTTCTTTTAACAGTGTTTTATAGTTTTCTTTGTATAGGTCCTTTACCTCTTTTGTTAGATTTATGCCCAAATATTTGATTTTTTTTTGTTTCGATAATAAAAGGGATGTTTTTTTTTATTTCTTCTTCTTCAGATTTATTGTTTGTGTATAGGAAGTCTACTGACTTTTGCGTGTTGATTTTGTATCCTGCCACTTTATTGAACTGATTGATGAGTTGAATTAGTTTTTCTGTGGAGTTTTTGGGGTTCTCTACGTATATTATCATATCATCTGCAAATAGTGATAGTTTGACTTCTTCTTTTCCTATTTGGATTCCTTGTATGTCTTTCTCTTGTCTTATTGCTCTGGCTAGGACTTCCAGTATTATATTGAAAAGCAGTTCACCCCATAAGTTTTGGATGCTTCTGTGGTTGTTCTGATTGGTATCAAGATATTTCTTAATTTTTCTTTCATTTCCTAATTAATTTCTTTCAGTCATGTATTGTTCAGTCTCCATGTATTAAAGGCTTTTCCTGCTTTATTTTGATAGTTAATTTCTAACTATCTGAGAAGATGCTAGGTATAATTTCAATCTTTGTAAATTTGTTGATATTTGTTTTGTGTCCCAGAATGTGGTCTCTACTAGAGAATGTCCCATGAACACTTGAGAAAAATGTGTATTCTGCTTTTGGTAGGGTGCAGAGTCCTGTAAATATCTATAAGGTACACAGGATCTTACACTTTGCTTACAGCTATTATATTCCTGTTTATTTTCGGTCTAGTTGACCTGCCCTTTCGTGAGACAGGTGTTAAAGTCTCCTACCACAATATGTTTCTTCCAGTGTTTCTTTTCTGCTCCTTCATTTGTTGTATGTACTCTAAAGAGGGGCTTCTGATCACTCTAGCACATGCTCTGGCATGGTCTTGCAATCTCATCAGTCTGAGTGGACACTGGTGGGGTCTCACAGGAGGTCGTGAGACCTGATGGCCTGATAAGCTGTTAATGGGGTCTTATGGGAGGTTGTGAGATCTCCCACTCTGGCATATGATCTGGTGTTGGTCCAGTTCTCACCATTCTGGGAAGGTGCTTGCAGGGTCTTGGTGAAGTTTGTGAGGTCATTGACCACTCTAAATTCCTTACTTTAGAAACAAAAAAGACTCTAAAACCAGAAAATATGGGTGGAGGTGGGGACTGGTAGGGAGCTCAAGATGAACATGCTTTTAGTTTAAGACAGGTTGTAAGTATAGAAATAGACACACACACACAAACACACACACACACATATACCCCACATGGGAATCTAACAACAGAAATACCTAGAAGAAACAGAAAACAATAAAAATAAGATCTAGAAACTATACACAAGGTAGCTTTCAAAATACACAAGAACAGAAATAAATTACAAAACAATAAGAATACAAATAGCAAAATGTCAATAATTACATATATATCAATAATTTTCCTAAACATCCATTACCTGAACTTATCAATCAAAAGGTACAGAGTTACTAGATGGATCAGAAACAAAAAGCAAATTTCTGTTGTTACTGGGAGACCAATCTAAGATTGGATAAATGTAGGCTCAAAGTAAAAGATTAGAAGTTAATCATACAAGCAATGGTACCCTCTTCCCCAAAAAAGGCTGGAGTTGCCATACTTTTATCAGATAAAATAGACTTTCAACTAAAGAAAGGTAACAGATATAGATGGACATTACATAATGATTAAGGGAATATTAGATAAGGAAGTCATAATTCTCACCAGATATAGTCAAAAAATGACTATATGACTAAAAAACAAACCTAAAGTCAGACATTGACAACAATTTGAAAGTGTCAGGGTACTTTAACACCATATGAAAAACCTTAATTTTTTATTTTTTTATTTTTATTTTTTAAAGATTTATTTATTTATTTATGCAAGCACTGGGTACAGTCAGAAGCACAGGAGGGTGAGAGAATCACCAGAGCCAGAGCAGGGAGCAGAACAGGCAGACAGACAAAGTACACTGCTGAGGGGAGCAGCGGGTGGCAGGAGAGGTCTGTGCGCCATATGGGACCCTCGCCTGGCAGCCAGGGATTGAACTGGCACTGCAGAGGCTGTGGGCAGCTTCGCAACCCAGTGTTCAACTGCTGCGCCACCGGGGAGACCCCTGAAAAACCTTAAATAAGGGATCATACCAGAAGAGTTTAATAAACATTTATAAGGCATTCTACCTCATAAAAATGTGAATACACAGTTCTCTCAAATGCACATGGAATATTCTCAAATAATGACCACACGTGTTGGGTCACAAAAGAAGTGCCAACAATTCAAGAAAATTGAAATCAATTCCATCAAATCAAACTATAAATCAACCACAAGAAGAAAGCAGGAAAAATCTCAAATAAATAACATGCTAGAAGATAAATATTGGGCTAACAAAGACATTAAAGGAGAAAGTGAAACATACCTGGAGATGAACAATAATGAATATATGAGCTCTCAGAACTTATGGGATACAGCCAAAGCAGTACTAAGTGATAAGTATATAGCCATACAGGCCCACATCAAGAAACAGGATGGATCTCAAAAAAAAAAAAAAAAATCCATTTTACACATTAAGAGACTAAAGAGAAGAGCAGGCAAAATACAAAGGTGGTTGAGCAATGGAAATAATAGAAATTACAGCAAATATAAGTGAAATAGATAGCAAAAAGACCATAAAAATATCAATGAAATATGGAGCTGGGTCTTTGAAAAGATAAATAAAATAGGTATCTTTAGCTAAGCTCACTAGGAAAAATACAGAAGACTCTAATAAATAGAATCTGAAATAAAGGCAAGATTACAACAGACATCACAGAAATACTGATGATCATAAGGGTCTATTAGAAACATATTTATGCTAATAACTTTGATAATTTAGAAGGAATGAACAAATCCTAGACACATAAAACCTCTCAAGACTGAATCATGAAGAACATAAAATTTGGCTAACTAATTACAAGCAAGGAAATTGTAAGTAATCAACAGTTTCCCAAACACAAAGCCCAGAATCTGATGGTTTCTCTAATGAATTCTACTAAACCTTAAAAGACTAACTAATACCTATCTTCAAACACTTCCAAAAAATTGGAAGTGTTTTTATGAGGCAACTTTACCCCGACATTAAAAGCAGACAGGGACAACTTTACCCCGACATTAAAAGCAGACAAGGACATCATACATGAAAAAGAAAACAACAGACCAACACCCTTGATGAATAGAGATGTAAACTACTCAAAAAAATGTTAGCAAATGATTGGACTAAATGATATCAAGGGCCTCCCTGGTGGCGCAAAGGGTTAAGACGTAACCTTTGAAGCTGTCTGCAGTCTCTTCAGCTTGAGTTCAATCCCCGGAGCTACCCACATCATGCAGCAGACCTCTCCTGAGTCACCGCTGCTCCCCTCAGCAGTGTACCTCGGTCAATCTGCCTATTCTGTTCCCCACTCTGTCTCTGGTGAATCCTCTCACCGCCCACACCTCTGGCTTACCCCAGTATTTGTATGCATAAATAAAATAAATTTTAAAAAATGATAATTTCTTTCTCTGTGCAGAATTTAATATAGTCCCATTTATTTATTTATTAACATTTATTTGTTTATTTATTTATACAAGCACTGGGTACAGTCAGAAGCGCGAGAGGGTGAGAGAATTCACCAGAGCCAGAGCAGGGAGCAGAGCAGGCAGAAGGACCGAAGTACACTGCTGAGGGGAGCAGCAGGCGGCAGGAGAGGTCTCCGTGCCATGTGGGACCCTCCTCTGGTGGCCGGGGAGCAGCTGGGGATCGAACCGGCGCCGCAGAGGCTGCGGGCAGCTTCGCAACCCAGCGCTTAACCACTGCGCCACCAGGGAGGCCCCCCATTTATTTATTTTTATTTTTGTTTTCCTTGCCTTTGGAGTTGAGTTCATGAATATATCTCCGAAGCCTGTGTTGTCTTCTTTGTATTTGATGGTTTCAGGTCTTAACATCCAAGTCTTTAACCCCTTTTGAGTTAATCTTTTAGTGTGATATGATATTGGGTCTAGTTTCATTGTTCTACTTGTTGCTGTCCAGTTTTCTCAGCACCCCTAAGAAATAAAATTAATGAACAGAAAATAAAAAATGTAGTTTTTAAAAAAGAAAAAAAGAATACAGGATGTAAAAAGAACAATAGAAGAGAAAAAAAATCTGGAGAAAGTTATGGAAGCAGAACAGGCCAAACAATCAAATCACTGACTTCAAAGATAATAATGCATAAAGGGACCAGGTGGCAGATGCAATAGAGATTTAAAAAAAAAGGAAAAGTAATAAAGACACACTTAAATAACAATCTAAAACAATTAGGAAAGGTGATATAAGAATAATTACTACAAGCAATGGAATGATGTATTCAAAATACTTAAAAGTAAAATATTTAAAAGTAAAAATTGTCAGCCAAGAATATTATATCCTGTAAGAGAATTATATTATATCCTGTAAGAGAATCCTTGATATATTGAGAAACAAAAGCCTTGAGAAATAAAGGCCTTCATAGACAAAAAGAAGCTGAAGGAGTTTGTCAACACTAGGACTCCCTTACAAGAAATGTTGAGAATAGTTCTCCTATCCAAATCAAACAGAATAAAATTCATACACACACACACACACACACACAAAAAAAAAAAAAAAAAAAAAAAACCTGAACAAGGAAATAGATAGGACCAGAGAACTAGAGACAAAACATAAGTAGCAGACCCTTACATATCAATAATCACTATAAATGTAAATGGACTGATCTTACCAATCAAAAGGTACAGAGTGACTGGTTGGATCAGGGAAAAACAAACAATAATTCATCTTTGTCTCCGGGAGACTTATGTGAACTCCAAAAAAATACAGACTCAAAGTAAATGATTGGAGACAATTCTACATCCTAACGAGACTTGCCCCCCACCACAAAAAAAAAACAGTAAGAAAGAAAAGATGGGACAGTCATACTTAACACATAAAATAGACATGTGGCTAAAAATGGTAAGAAGATACAGGGATGGATATTATATAGGGACCACACAGGGATTATTATAGGGATGGCGTAACACTTATAAATGTACATGAACCAAAAGAAGTACCAAAACCTATTAAGATGACTACCAATAAATCTAAAACCAGACAATGGCACCATAAAAGTAATAGCAGACCTCAAAATCCTAATATCATTAATAAATGGATCAACTAAAAGAAAATATATAAGCTTTAAATGAGGAATTACACCACATAGACTTAATTGATATTCACAGAGCACAGCACCCCCCTAAAAGCTAAGTACACATTATTCTCAAATGCATATGAAACATTCTAAACAAAGACCACACATGGGGTCACAAAATGAGTGTCAGTAAATTCATGAAGATTAAAATCATATTAACTTCCCTGGTCATAATGGTACCAAACTAGAAATCAACCACAAGAAGAAAGCTGGAAAAACCACTGATATGTGGAGACTGGACAACATATTTCTGAATGACTATTGGTTGATGAAGAAATCAAAATAGAAATTAAAAATACCTGAATAAAAATGAAAATGAAGACATGAGACACCAGTACTAAAGAGGTGTAGCAAAAACAGTATTGAGAGGGAACAATAGAGGCCCTCATTAAGAAATAGGAAGTATCTCAAATAAATAATCTAATCTTAGAAAAGGGAAACCAACAAAACTAAAAGCCAGGGGAAGAAAGAAAATAATAAAAAATTAGAGCAGAAATAAATGAAATAGAAATTAAATGTATGCTCATAAAGGGAAGGTTCCCAAGGGGATAAAAGTGAAAAAACTCTAATCATTATAATCAGAATCTAAGAAGAGACGTGACAACCAAAATCTCAGAAATACAAAGTCATAAGAGACTACTAAAAACATCTATATACCAATAAATTGAATAGCCTAAAAGAAATGGACAATTTCTTAGATGCATACAATCTTCTGAGACCTTAACAGGAAGAAATATAAAACCTGAACAGATCAGTTACAAGCAAAGATACTGAAATAGTATTAATGTAGTCTCCAAATTAAAAAAAAAAAAAAAGAAGAAGAAAGACAGAAAGCCCAGGACCAGATGATTTCACTAGTAAGTTTACCAAACCATCAATGATGAGCAAATATCATTTCTTCTCAAATGCCCCCAAAAATTCAATAGGAAGGAAAGCTTTTGAACACATTTTATGAGGCCATCCTTAATCTAATACCAAAAGCAGACAAGAACATTGCACACACAAAAATACTACAACCCAAGATCCCTGATGAATACAGATGCAAAAAAATACTCCATAAAATCCCAGCAAGCTGAATTCCACAATACAGTAAAGAGATTATGCATGATAACCAAGTAGAATTTATTCCAGAGAAACAAGCATGGTCCAACATCCATAAATCAATCAATGTAATTCACTAATTCAAGAAAAAGGAAAGATTAAAATCATATGAGCATGTCAATAGATGCAGGAAAAGCATTTGCTTAGATTCAACATCCATTTATGATAAGACCCCATGAAAATTTGGAATAGAAGGAATATTCCTTAACATAAAAATGCTATATTTCAAAAACCCATAGTTAACATTCTCAATAGTAAGAAATTGAAAGCTTTTCCTCTAAGATCAGGTATAAGACAAGAAGCCCAATCATGCCACTGCTATTCAACATAGTATTGGAAGTCCTATCTACAAAAATTAAGCAAGAGAAAGATTAAAAAAAAAAAAGAACCCAATTGGAAAAGAAAAAGTGGGTAGCTCTCCATCCTACCCACCTTTCACTATTCAGCTGTCTCTTTTTTCCTTTCTCCTTTTCCTAATAAACATGTCCTTTTAAAATGGAAAAAAAAAAGTATAGCTCTCATTTTGTAGATGATGATAATATACATAGAATATGTCTTTTATTCGAAAATTACTTATTAGAACAATAAATATGTAAAGTGGTAGGCTACAAAATTAATTTACAAAAGTCAGTTGCATTCCTATATGCAAACAACAAACTAGAAGAGAAAGAAATCAAGAAAACATCCCATTAACTCTGCATCAAAAGGAATTAAAATACCTGGGAATTAACTTAACTAAGAAAGTCAAACAATGTTCTGTGAAAACTATAACATCATTAAAAGAAATATAAGACAAAAGGAGATGGAAATATATCTCCTGCTCAGGGACTAGAAGAATTAACATTTTTATTTATTTATTTATTTTTAAATAATAAATTTTATTTTTATATTCCCCCATACAATTGCAAACGCCCCATTCTGACCCCAATCCTTCCCCTCCCGCCCCCCACCCCCCAAAAAGTGTCTCTGGTTCATAGTTTTTTGTTGATTTTGATTTTCACTTTCTTATATTCATTTTCCTGGTCCCTTATTTAAGTTTTCTAGATTCCTGCTATGAGTGAGACCATCCGGTATTTTTCTTTTTCTTTTTGGCTTATTTCGCTGAGCATGATCCCTTCCAGCGCCATCCATGTTGCTGCAAATTGCATGTGTTTATCTTTTTTGAATGCTGAGTAATATTCCATGGTATATATGTACCACATCTTCTTGATCCAGTCATCTATTTTTGGGCATTTGGGTTGTTTCCAAAGCTTAGCTATTGTAAACAGTGCTGCTATAAATATAGGGGTGCAGGTGCTCTTTGGAATTGATGTTTCTGTGTCCTTTGGGTAAATACCTAGGAGTGGAATTGCTGGATCATATGGAAGCTCTATGTTTAGTAGGTCCAGAAATCTCCACACAGCTCTCCATAGTGGTTGGACCAGTTTGCACTCCCACCAACAGTGCAGAAGAGTTCCTTTTTCTCCACACCCTCGCCAACATTTGTTGTTGCTAGTTTTTTTAATATGTGCCATTCTCACTGGTGTGAGATGGTATCTCATGGTAGTTTTGATTTGCATTTCCCTGATTACAAGTGATGTTGAACATTTTTTCATATGTCTGTTGGCCATTTGCATTTCCTCTTCAGAGAAGTTTCTTTTTAGCTCTTCTGCCCATTTTTTGACAGGATTATTTTCTTTGTTGTTGTTGAGTCTCATCAGCTCTTTGCAGATTTTTGTGATCAGTCCTTTATCATTAGTGTTGTGTGCAAAAATGTTCTCCCAGTCGGTGGGGTTTCTCTTTGTTTTGGTTATTGTCTCTTTTGCTGTGCAGAAGCTCTTTAATTTGATGTAGTCCCAGCTGTTGATCTTTGCCTTCACTATCACTGCTTTGGGTGATGAGTCTGTAAAGATGTCTTTGATGTGCAAATCCCGTAGTGTTTCGCCTATATTTCCTTCTATGTATTTTATGGTTTCAGGTCTTATGTCTAGTTCTTTAATCCATTTTGAGTTGATTTTTGTGTATGGTGTGAGGTAGTGGTCAAGCTTCATTTTTTTGCATGTAGCGACCCAGTTTTCCCAGCA
Source organism: Talpa europaea (assembly GCF_964194135.1). Taxonomy (NCBI): domain Eukaryota; kingdom Metazoa; phylum Chordata; class Mammalia; order Eulipotyphla; family Talpidae; genus Talpa; species Talpa europaea. Next base: position 45,547,636 of record NC_140080.1, on the reverse strand, counting down.
CCATTTATTGAACAAACTTTCTTTGCTCCAATGCATAGTCTTTGCTCCTTTGTCAAAGATTAGTTGACCCTAAATCTGTGGGTTTATTTCTGGATTTTCTATTCAATTCCATTGGTCTGCATGTCTGTTCTTGTTCCAATACCATGCAGTTTTGATGATTTTTAGTTGGAAGTCTGGGAGTGTGATGCCTCCATTTCCTTCTTTTTTTTTCAGTAGAGCTTTGGCTATTCGGGGTTTTTGGTGATTCCATATGAATTTCATCAATAATTGTTCAATTTCTTTGAAGAATGCCATTGAGATTTTGATTGGAATAGCATTGAATCTGTATATTGCTTTTGGTAGGATGGCCATTTTAATAATGTTTATTCTTCCAATCCATGAGCAGGGGATGTCTTTCCATTTCTTTGTGTCTTCTTCTATTTCTTTTAACAGTGTTTTATAGTTTTCTTTGTATAGGTCCTTTACCTCTTTTGTTAGATTTATTCCCAAATATTTGATTTTTTTTGTTTCGATAATAAAAGGGATGTTTTTTTTTTATTTCTTCTTCTTCAGATTTATTGTTTGTGTATAGGAAGGCTACTGACTTTTGCGTGTTGATTTTGTATCCTGCCACTTTACTGAATTGATTGATGAGTTGAATTAGTTTTTCTGTGGAGATTTTGGGGTTCTCTATGTATATTATCATATCATCTGCAAATAGTGATAGTTTGACTTCTTCTTTTCCTATTTGGATTCCTTGGATGTCTTTCTCTTGTCTTATTGCTCTGGCTAGGACTTCCAGTATTATATTGAAAAGCAGTGGTGAGAGTGGACATCCTTGTCTTGTTCCAGATCTTAATGGAATTGCTTTCAGCTTTTCATCATTGAGAATGATACTGGCTGTTAGCTTGTCATAGATGGCCTTTATGATGTTGAGGTATGTTCCTTGTATCCCAAGAATTTCAAGGGCTTTTATCATGAATGGGTGTTGCACTTTGTCGAAAGCTTTCTCAGCATCTATTGATATTATCATATGGTTTTTATATTTCTTTTTGTTGATGTGTTGGATAACGTTGATTGATTTTCGGATGTTAAACCATCCTTGTGCCCCTGGAATGAATCCAACTTGGTCGTGGTGAATTATCTCATGGATACATTGTTGGATTCTGATAGCTAAAATTTTATTGAGGATTTTTGCATCAGTGTTCATTAGGGAGATTGGCCTATAGTTTTCCTTTTTTGTGTTGTCCTTATTCGGTTTTGGTATTAGTGTAATATTGGCTTCATAGAACGTGTTTGGTATTGTCCCTTCCTTCTCAATTTTTTGGAAGAGTTTGTGAAGGATAGGCACTAATTCGTCTCTGAATGTTTGGTAGAATTCATTTGTAAATCCATCAGGTCCTGGGCTTTTGTTTTTGGGGAGGTTTTTGATTACCATTTCAATTTCGCTGCTTGTAATTGGTCTGTTTAGGTGTTCTATTTCTTCTTTATCTAGCTTTGGGTGATTGTAGAGTTGTAGGAATTTGTCCATCTCCTCTAGATTGTTGAACTTGTTTCCATATAACTGTTCATAGTAGTTACTGATTATTCTTTTGATTTCTGCTGTGTCCGTTGTGATTTCTCCTCTTTCATTTATGATCCTGTGTATTTGTGCTTTCTCCCTTTTTTCCTTTGTGAGCCTGGCTAGGGGTTTGTCTATTTTATTTATTTTTTCAGAGAACCAGCTCTTGGTTTCATTGATCTTTTGGATTGTTTTTTTAGTTTCAATTTCATTTATTTCTGCTTTGGTTTTTATTATTTCTTTTCTTCTACTGGTTTTGGGGTTTTTTTGTTGTTCTTTTTCTAGATCTTTGAGCTTCGAGATTAGGTTGTTTCTTTGAGTTCTTTCTTGTTTTTTGATGTGAGCTTCTATTGCTATATATTTTCCTCTTATTACTGCTTTTGCTGCATCCCATACATTTAGGATATTGGTGTCCTCCTTGTCATTCAATTCAAAGAATTTTTTAATTTCTTCTTTGATCTCCTCGTTAGTCCAGTGGTCTTCCAGTAGTGTGGCTTTTAATCTCCATGAGGTAGAATAGTTCCTTGCCTTCTTTTTATGTTTTATTTCTAGTTTGATGCCTTCGTGGTCAGAAAGGATGGTTGGTATGATTTCAATCTTGGTGTATCTGTTGATGTTTGTCTTGTGCCCCAGTATGTGATCGATCCTGGAGAATGATCCGTGTGCGCTTGAGAAAAATGTGTACTCCGTTTTTTTTGGGTTTAGTGTTCTATAGATGTCTGTTAAGCCCAAATGCTCTAGGTCCTTATTTAGAGCTTTAGTTTCTTTACTTATTTTTTGTCTTGTTGATCTATCCATTTTTGATAGTGGTGTGTTGAAGTCTCCCACTACGTATGTGTTTTCTCTGATGTCTGTTTTCAGAGAGGACAACAGTTGTCTGATATATTTTGGTGCTCTTTCGTTTGGTGAGTATATGTTAATGAGTGTTATTTCTTCTTGAAGTATTGTCCCCTTGATCATAATGTAGTGACCATTGGGGTCTCTTTTTATTTTTTTGAGTTTGAAGTCTGTTTTATCTGATATAAGTATAGCTGTTCCTGCTTTCTTTTTTGGCCCATTTGCTTGTAGGATTGTTTTCCATCCTTTGACTTTGAGCCTATTTTTATCTTTTGTAGCTAAATGTGTTTCCTGGAGACAGCAAAAGGTTGGGTTTTGTTTCTTAATCCAGGCTGCAACTCTGTGTCTTTTTATTGAAGAGTTTAGTCCATTTACATTTAGAGTTAATATTGATATGTTAGCATCTGTATTTGCCATTATGTTTGTCTTTCCTTTGATTTTATTTATTTATTCTTTTAATAACTTTTTTTTTTTTGGTCTTCTTTCATTGTTATTTGTCCCTCTGAGGTTCTGGCTTTAGGATTCCTTGTAGTATTTTTTGGAGTGGGGGTTTAGTCGTAATGAAATTCCGGAGTTTCTCTTTGTCTGGGAAGGTCCATATTCTTTCTTTATAGAGGAAGGAGAGATTTGCGGGATAGAGTATTCTTGGTTGGCCTCTGTTTTCTTGGATTCTGTTGACTATGTCCCTCCACTCTCTCCTTGCCCGTTTCTTCAGAGAAGTCTGATGTCAGCCTGATTGGTTTTCCTTTGAATGTTATCTGTTTCTTCCCTCTTGTCAGCTTCATTATTTTTTCCTTGTCCTGGATTCTTGGGAGCTTTACTATTATGTGTCTTGCTGTGTTTTTCCTTTCGTCGTGGAAGTTTGGTGTTCTTCTTGCTTCTTGTATATCAATTTTCAGCTCCTTCTTCGCATTTGGGAAGTTCTCTTCAATTATATCCATGAATATTTTCTCTGTTCCTACATCTCTCTCCTCTCCTTCTGGAATTCCTATAACTCTTATATTTCCTTTCCTCATGGAGTCAGATAGTTCCCAAAGTCTTTCTTCTTTCTTTTTCCTTCGTACTTCTCTTTCCTTTTCTGTTTTGGTTCTTTTTATTTCAGTGTCTTCAAGAGTACTTATTCGCTCTTCCATTTCACCTATTCTGCTTTCATTGCTTTTCCCAGAGTTCTTTAGTTCCTCCATTAATTCTTTGATCTCCTGCATTTCTTTTACTTCCCTCTTTAGGGACTCAATTTCCTTCTTCTGATCTATCACTTTTTTAATCATGGCAATTTTAAATTCTCTTTCTGGAAGGCTCAGAAGTTCTTCCAAGTTGCTGTCGTTGCAATCTGGGGAGTGGTTTTCTTTTTGTGGTGTGCTTCTTTCCTGAGGAGTTGTTAGGTTGCGTGTGGTTCTTCTACTCCCTACTGTCTGTTTTCTAATTTGTTGTATGCGTTGGGACACTGTGTTGCTCGGACTGACTGGCATCTTGGGTGAACTTCTCCGCTCCCCTCTGGCTCCTCCAGGAACCATCTCTGGCTTCTGGGGGCGCTTTCTGCTGGTTTTAGGCAGTCTTTACTGAAGAAATGTCCCTGTTCTAAACTGGCGAAGCGGGACGTAGTCCCTGCCCATCCGGTTTCAGGCACACTCTTCTGCGCACCCGGTCTGCCCCGGACGTGGGTGCCTGCTCCCTCTGTGGGCTCAGACTGCTGGTCGGTAGGGGCCTGGCGTGGGCTAACTTCCCGGCTGGCCACTGGGTCCTACAGAAGCCTTCTGCCCTTTTCAAGCATTCTTAAGAAATTTCCTGTTCTATGGGGTGTTAGTGACTTTTTTTTCCTGGTCACTAGGTGGCGCCAGAGATCTCTCCTATTGTCCTTGGGGGGCTGTTTTTCGCCTCCCCCACCCCGTGGGACAGGGAACAGAGTGGGAATGGTAGGGTACACCTCAACAGCTTTGGGGTGCTGTGTCTGCCTTGTGCCCCACCGTCGTGGAGAACCCACGCCCCGAATTTTCGTGCCCCGGGTCTCAGTTCAAAGCCCTTAGGTCCAGGACGCGGGCTGTAGCCCAGTTCAGTGGCGCGGGAATGGCGCCTTTTGCACAGCTCCCGTGCCTGGGCGCCTGGTTCCTCCTTACTCAGGGAGGGACCTTCACCTCAGTGAGGACCTCAGCGCGTCTCCCCGCAAGCCTAGGTCGCGGCGCGGGTACCTGGGCAGCCGCGATCCAGGTCTGCACTTGCTTTTCAAGCCGCTTTTCCACGCAAGCTTACCGGCAGCCCGGGCTGTGTGCGCGTCTCCCGGGGTCTTTGTTCTTCTCTAATGGCGCCCGGAGCCGTTCGCTCACCGCCGCGGCGAATCCTGCAGGGTTCGCCTCAGCTCCTGTTCACAGGGTGTGGTAGCTGCAATAGTTCCTTTCCACTCACAGTCCCGCTTGCTGAGTCGTTTGTTCTTGTTGGCCGTTTTGGTTTGTTGTTTTCCTCCTCTCTGCCGGTCGGACAGTGCCGACTTTGTGGGCGGGGGAGGGGAGCAGGGTTCTGCGCTTCCCTCCCTTCTGGTCCTCTTTTATGGCCACTTTCTTCTTCGGGTAGTTTGCTGGAGACACCCGTTTATCTTCCGTGTCCCAGTTCTCACTGGGACCTGCCGCTTTTCCTCCCTATTAACTTTTTTTAATGGGAGATCTTACTCGCAGCGTCTCCTCGCCGCCATCTTGCTCTGCCCCCAGAATTAACATTTTTAAATAATCATCTTACCCAAAGGAATATAGACTCAATGCAACCCCTGTCAAAGTTTCAATGATATTCTTCAAAGAAATTGAACAAAGTTACTGAAATAGCAAAGTGATCTTGACAAAAATAACAGAGGTTTTACACACCTAGACTTTAATCTATACTATGAACCTATAGTAATCAAAATAGTATGGTATTGGAAGAAAAATAGACATGTAGACAAGCAGAATAGAGAGCCTAGAAATAAGCCTCTGTGTGTGTGTGTATATATACATATGTATATACATATATATTTTATATATATATATATATATATACACACACACCTTACATGACAAAGGAGTCAAGAATATATATTAGAGAATGGAAAGTCTCTTCAAAATGGTGTTGGGAAAGCTGGATAGTCACATGCAAATGAATTAAACTCAACCACTCATTCTATATATAAAAATAACTCAAAATTGTTAAAGTCTTGGAAGTAAAACCTGAAATCTTAAAATACATAGAAGAAACAGACCAAAAAAAAAACCACAGCATTGGCTTCAGTGATGTTTTTGCCACTATCACTAATGATACACATTTGCCACTATCTACTATTGATACACAAAATGGATGAATCTCTCAATGCTAAGCAAAACAACCCCAAAGGATACATACTATATTACTCCATTTGCACCGCTAGACTAAAATCTGTTATTATTTTTATTATGAAATTGATACCGGAATTGTCAGGCCTAGTCTCCTAGCCAGGAACAGATCCCAGGCTGCAGGGGCAGCGTTGAGCCCCAGCCACTAGAGCCCCACGGGTTGGTGTTTCACGAAGCCGCAGCAGGAACTTCGCAGACTCTCAGGCAAGCAAGCGAGAAGAGGCAGGTTTGTTTAGAGAAAGAAAAAGTTTATTGAGGAGAAAAAGAACAGAAATAAAGTGGGACTCCCAGGCCATGAATCCAGGCCTGGGAGGGGCAAGGAAGCCAAAGTGGAGTTGTGTCTCAGGGAATATAGACCTTCTTTCCCTCATTATTCTAAAGCTCCACCAGTCCTTTTGTGATTGGTTAGTTCTCCGCTGTCTCACTTAATTTGCTACTGAGTGGGGGATCTTCACATTCCTTATCTAACAGCTTTCTCTTTCCCCATTTGTTACTTCTTTATCTTTATGGCCCAGTCCTCTGGATGAGCATCCCTGCATTGAAGTTAAACAGCTGCCCTTCTAAGTTGTCCATAAATTAAACCACTCTCCATTTCTCCAATCTCCGCCTCCCTTTATCACCTGAAGGAAACCAAGGCCAGCGTTAGCAATGTTGTCCTTGGTCCTGGGATGTTTGTTTTTCCAGGTGGAATTAGTTACATTCCTTTTGTTGCCCTTATCTCTGAAGCCTTCCTCAATTCTCCGAGGTCCCCTCCTGTAGTGTCCCTAAAACTGCCTAATTTCTAGCTTGCCCTGTGTCTCAAAATAAAACAGAGATCCAGAAAACCAGTAAGGGGAGTGGGGGCATGGATGGCAGGATGGTTTGACACAAAAGGGTATGGAGACCTCTGGAGACCTCAGGAGGGCTGGAGAGGTGCGGGCTGCACATGTAGAGCTCAGTGGCCAGCCTCCTTCTGGGCACCTACCAAGAAGTGACCTGAGGTGGATGAGTCCCCAGTGCAGGTGGAGAGGATTCTGCACACAGTGGGAAAGGCATTGGACAGACATGGTGCCTGCTTGTAGGCGGAGGCTGGGGGATGAGTGCTCCCTCACAGCTCTGTAAATGGACTCAAAGATAATGCTGGAGGCACCAAGGGTACTGCAGGACAGGCTGAAGCTGTGGAAAGAGCTAAAGATGTTGCAGGAGCACAGGAGGTGGTCAAGATACTCAAGATAAATTGATGATGCAAGAACACGTGAGACCTGGAGGATGAGCACACAACCTGTGAGGCAGCACTCATCAGAGAAGTAAGAGGACCCATATACAGCATTCAGAGATCACCCAGCGGTGACACAGAGATAAAACTGATAGTGTAAGGTAAGGTAAAAAAATATTAGGCTTTTCTGCCACTCCTGCCATTACAGTTGATGATGGATCCCTGCGATCCTGAATGCATGCCTGATGGTGGACACCTGGAGTAGGGTGTGTGCATAGGTAGATGGGATTCACCTGGGCTAAGACTTGACTTATAAGGGCAGCATCATGGGGACTCCAGCGGAAGATCGAAAGCCAAAGAGAACACCAGGAGGAGGAGCAGAGCAAAAAGAGCAGAGAAGCAAAGGCCACAGAGAACCCAGAGAGCCCAGAAAGAATGAAGACTCGCTGGGGGCTAGGAGACCTGCCAGCCTCCTGGCCCCCCCAGGCCCCTGCTTGCCGTGTACCTGGTAAATCCCAATAAAAGCCTGCAAAAGCCACTGAGGGCTCCAGGACTCACTCCTTCACCCATCTGCTCGAATCTTAGAGAACCTGCCCTGTACCTCCCTGCCGCTACAACTGGCGTAAGTTGGCAAGATAATCCGATGCAGACAGGTGTGGAGCCCTCTGAAGATCTCAGGAGGAACTGAGGAGTAGCAGACTGAGCCTGTGACAATACTGGATGCGTCATGGTAACACAGGTGTAGGGCAAAGAAAATGTCAGGTTTTTCTGCCCTCCCACCATCAGGATAGATGATGGATCCCTGGGGTCCTGAATGCATGCCTGATGGCGGCACCTGGAGTAGGGTGTGGACCTAGGTAGGTGGGATTCACCTGGGCTAAGACTGGGCTTTCAAAGGTGGCGTCACAGAGACACCAGTAGAAGCTGAAAGAAAAGCCGAGAAAGAAGCAGCAGAAGCTGAAAGAGAAGCAGAGAAGCAGCAGAACGAATGGAAGAGCAGAGAAGCAGAGAGAACGCCGGAGAGCCCAGATAGAGTGAAGACTTGCTAGGGGCTGGAAGGCCTGCTAGCCTCCTGGCCCCCCAGCACCCCTGCCTGCTGTGTACCGGGTAAATCCCAATAAAAACCTGCAAAAAGCCACTAAGGACTCTGACTCCTCCTTTACCAGGTCTGCTGGATTAGCTAACATGCACTGTGTCCCTTCCTGCCCTTACAACAGGAGATGGACAAGGCCCAGGAGCTGCGGGAGGAGACCTCACCTGGAGGAGGAGATGCCCATTACGAGCAGCCCATGACCCCTGAGGCAGCAGAATCGCTGGTAAGAAAGAGACCATGATTCAGAGCTTGCCCAGTGTTGACACATGAAAAAGACTAATGAACTTGGAGTGACAATCCCCTAGAAGGAGGAGGAATCTTTGGCAGGTTAATGCTCTGTTTTGGAGACCCTGGGGGTGGATGGTATTTTTTGTAAACTCCAGGAGATAAAAATCAAGGCATGGCTGTTGGGCCTTGGTAGAAGAGCCCAGGCATCTGAGGGAGGAAGCCCTCACCTAATTTTCTGCAGCCAGGTACAGGAGATGTATCAAAATTTAGAAAGGCAAAATCTGGTGCTGAGACTGGGAAGCCCTGAGCAGCTGTTAAGCAGCCTAAGTATGCTAAAGAAGGCCAGTGAGTCTCTTAAAATCATCTATGGGTGATACCCTGTTCATCATTGAGGGTGAGGAGCTGAGGAACCCGTCTCTGGGGGACAGAGGGGAATGTGGCTTGTGGTGAAGCCCAGAGCCAAAGAGGTCAGGACCCAAAAGAGGCCACATGTGGAGCTTGTATCCATGTGATATCGGAATTGTCAGGCCTAGACTCCCAGCCAGGAACAGATCCCAGGCTGCAGGGGTGGCACTGAGTCCCAGCCACTAGACCACCACTGGTTGTTGTCTCACGAAGCCGCAGCAGGAAGTTCGCAGATGCTCAGACAAGCAAGCAAGAAGAGGCAGGTTTGTTTAGAGAAAGAAAAAGTTTATTGAGGAGAAAAAGAACAGAAATAAAGTGGGACTCCCAGGCCAGGGAACCAGGCCTGGGAGGGGCAAGGAAGCCAAAGTGGACTTGTGTCTCAGGGAATATAGACCTTCTTTCCCTAATTATTCTAAAGCTCCACCAGTCTCTATGTGATTGGTTTGTTCTCGGCTGTCTCACTTAATCTGCTACTGAGCGGGGGATCTTTACATTCCTCATCTATTGAAGAAAAACAGGCTGGTGCCCACCGGTCTCAGTGCTGACTCCTTATCTCCCCCTTGCATAAATATCCCTGCACTCTGACAAAGGGGAGGATGGTGGTCTACCAGGCATGAGTCTGCTGCCCTCCTAATTTGTAAAACACTCTCTGTTTCCCCAAACTCCACCTCCCTTTATCACCTGAGGGAAACCAAGGCCAGCATTAACAATGTTGTCCTTGGTCCTGGGATGTTTATTATTCCCAGTGGAATTAGTTACATTCCTTTTGTTGCCCTTATCTCTGAAGCCTTCCTTAATTCTCTCGAGGTCCCCACCTGCACCATCTTTGAGGCTGCCTAATTCTCCCTAACTTGCCCTCGGATTCAGCCATGATGCTGCCTTTATAAGCCAAGTCTTAGCCCAGGTGAATCCCATCTACATATGCCCACACCCTACTCCAGGTGCCCATCAGGCATGCATTCAGGACTGCAGATCCATCATCAATCATAATGGCGGTGTTAGGGGGAATAGGATGTCCTAAAGCTAATTCCATACAGTCTTTGTGGACTCCACCCCCACTCCAGACCAAAGCCAAAAGACATTGGGAGAGACAAATCCCATCACCACCAAAGGGAAGGTTGCTGGAACCTGAAGGTGGGGTTAAGTAGCCAGGTTTGGTATAAAACCAGACAAGTGGGCTATTGGGGGGGGCGGGGATTCCCTTTTTGGCTCTCCGCCAGCTTGCAGCGCACAGCCAGCTCTGAGAGTGCCTTTGGGTTTCCAGGTTGGCAGATCAGGTAGGACGCATTAAAGACTTTGTTTCCCAATTTTCTTCCTGAGTTGTACATTTCCTCATTTCCCTTTCCCTTCTAAATAAACCTTTTATTAACCTTTTGTGTGTGCCTGTAGTGGAGTATAAATAAGTCCCTTTTAAGTGCACGGGTGAGGACCCACAGCCAGGCAACCCGTTTTTTTATCAGGGCTGCTCTGTAACAGCTTGTAGGGTAAAGAGAATGTCAGGCTTTTCTGCCCTTCATCCATCAGGATAGATGATGGATCCTTGTCCTGAATGCATGCCTGATGGCGGGCACCTGGAATAGGGTGTGGGCATAGGTAGATGGGATTCAGCTGAGCTAAGACTGTGCTTTTTTAAGGGCGGCATCACGGGGGGACGCCAGCAGCACCAGCAGCAGCAGTAGAACCTGAAGGAGAAGCCGAAGCAGAAGCAGAGAACGCCAGAGAGCCCAGATAGAGTGAAGACTTGCTGGGGGCTGGGAGGCTGGCAGGCCTCCCAGCCCCCCAGCCAGCACCCCTGCCTGCCATATGCCTGGTGAACCCCAAATAAAAAACCTGCAAAACTACTGAGGACTCTGACTCCTCCTTTACCCGGTCTGCATGGGATCAGAAAACCTGCACTTTGCCCAGTCCGGCCCTTACACAGCTGGAGGGCAGAAAAGCCTGATACTTTCTTATCTTACCCTATTGTAGAGGCGGGAACTGGAAGGGAGCAGGTTTTCTGATCCCATGCAGACCGGGTGAAGGAGGAGTCAGAGTCCTTAGTGGTTTTTGCAGGTCTTTTATTGGGATTTACCCAGTACACAGCAGGCAGGAATGCTGGGGGGCCAGGAGGCTGGCAGGCCTCCCAGCGCCCAGCAAGTCTTCACTCTATCTGGGCTCTCCGGCGTTTTCTCTCTCTCGGCTTCTGCTGCTTCTCAGCTTCTCTTTTGGCTTCTTTTGGCTTCTCTTTTGGCTTCTCCTTCAGCTTCTCCTCAGCTTCTACTAGCGTCCCCGTGACGCCGCCCTTAAAAAGCACAGTCTTAGCCCAGGTGAATCCCATCTACCTATGCCCACACCCTATTCCAGGTGTCCACCATCAGGCATGCATTCAGGACTTCAAGGATCCATCATCTATCCTGATGGCGGGAGGGCAGAAAAACCTGATGTTTATCCTTACCCTACACCTACAATCCACCCCCTCAGGGTTTTCTGCCATACAGTCTATATCCAAGTTATATACACGTTTCTGTTGGCAATATGAACACTGAAGCCATGGCCCATAAAAATAAACAGAATATATCACAATATAACTGAATACATAACAAAACACAACAGAACACAAATAAATCCAGGCAGGGCACCAGCCTAGTGGCAAAAGACAAAATTATTGGCACCAGCAGATGATCCACCACTTCTGCTGCCAAAGGCAATGCTCATTCGAGGGAGAGGAAACACTCAGACATCTGCCATCACACTCCAGGAGCCGTGAGGCTTCCTGGCCTTCTCTGGCTGTGGTCTTGACCACAAGCCACACACCACATCTACCCCCAGGATGCACTCACTCTGGGATTGGTGATTCTGTACTTTGGGGGTAATTGCCCAACCCTCAGGGTTTCTGTCTGCGGTCACTACAACACTCGGCTTTCATAGCCACCAGTGCAACACACAGATTCAGGCCAGCCCATTGCACATGCACATGGGTCGGGGATCAATGTGAATCCAAGGGCAAGTTAGGGAGAATTAGGCAGCCTCAAAGATGGTGCAGGTGGGGACCTCGAGAGAATTAAGGAAGGCTTCAGAGATAAGGGCAACAAAAGGAATGTAACTAATTCCACTGGGAATAATAAACATCCCAGGACCAAGGACAACATTGTTAATGCTGGCCTTGGTTTCCCTCAGGTGATAAAGGGAGGTGGAGTTTGGGGAAACAGAGAGTGTTTTACAAATTAGGAGGGCAGCAGACTCATGCCTGGTAGACCACCATCCTCCCCTTTGTCAGAGTGCAGGGATATTTATGCAAGGGGGAGATAAGGAGTCAGCACTGAGACCGGTGGGCACCAGCCTGTTTTTCTTCAATAGATGAGGAATGTAAAGATCCCCCGCTCAGTAGCAGATTAAGTGAGACAGCCGAGAACAAACCAATCACATAGAGACTGGTGGAGCTTTAGAATAATTAGGGAAAGAAGGTCTATATTCCCTGAGACACAAGTCCACTTTGGCTTCCTTGCCCCTCCCAGGCCTGGTTCCCTGGCCTGGGAGTCCCACTTTATTTCTGTTCTTTTTCTCCTCAATAAACTTTTTCTTTCTCTAAACAAATCTGCCTCTTCTTGCTTGCTTGTCTGAGCATCTGCGAACTTCCTGCTGCGGCTTCGTGAGACACCAACCAGTGGTGGTCTAGTGACTGGGACTCAGTGCCACCCCTGCAGCCTGGGATCTGTTCCTGGCTGGGAGTCTAGGCCTGACAATTCCGGTATCATGGCGACACCAGCAGAAGAACAAGAGCAAAAGAGAACACCAGGAGGAAGAGCAAAGCGAAAGCAGAGAAGTAGAGGCCACAAGAGAATGCCAGAGAGCCCAGAAAGAGTGAAGATTCGTCAGGGGGCTGGGAGGCTTGCCAACCTCCTAGCCCTTCAGACCCCTGCCTGCCATGTACCTGGTAAATCCCAGTAAAAACCTGCAAAAGCCACTGAGGGCTCCAGGACTCCCTCCTTCACCCATCTGCTCGAATCTTAGAAAACCTGCCCTGTACCTTCCCGCCGCTACAGATAGACTTGGACAATCAATTCCACCAAAAAGCAGAAGTTCGGCAGGTGGATGCTGTGACTATGGGACCTGCAGGTGGGTGGGATCATTTGCATACCTGCAGTGCCAGCAAGGCACAGAACAAACTCTCTATGATCCAGGCAGACGGGTAAAGGACAGTCCTTTTCAGGCTTTTATTGAGCTTTTTACACAATTTGTAGTGCAGCACCCAGCTACACGGCAGGCAGGGGGCCCGGGGAGCCAGGAGTTGCTAGGCCTCCCAGCCCTCTGTGAATCTTCACTCTTTCTGGGCTCTCTAGTGTTCTCTTGTGGGCTCTTTTCTGCTCTCTCTGCTGTCTCTCCTGCTGCTTCTGCTTCTGCTGCTGTTGCTGTTTCTTATTCTTTGCTGCTCCTGCTGGTGTTCCTGTGATGCTGCCCTTATATGCCCAGTCTCTCAGCCCACCTATGCATGCCCACACCCTACTCCAGGTGTCTGCCATCGGGCACAAGTGTAAGAACACAGGTGTCTATCATTAATACTAGTGGTGGGAGAGTGGAAAATCCTGACAGTTTTCACTAACTCAACAATACCTCAGCACATGAAAATCAAAGAGTGGCTGGTAGGCCTCGGTGGTCTAAAGCAGCCTTGTCCACTGCTCAGTACTTGCCAAGGCCACAGTGGGTAGCTCTGCTCAACTAGACAGAGAACTGTTGTAGACACAGCCCAGTGTGGCAACAGCCCCTGCGGCCAGGTTAGTGTGAGGGCAGAAGCAGGCAACAGAGAAGCATAAGGCTGCTTAAAGGAGGAAGCCCTCTGTAGGGTAAGGAAAAATGTCAGGCTTTTCTGCCCTCCCGCCATCAGGATAGATGATGGACCCTTGCGGTCCTGAATGCATGCCTGATGGCAGGCACCTGGAGTAGGGTGTAGGCATAGGTACATGGGATTCACCTGGGCTGAGACTGTGCTTTTAAGGGTGGCGTCACGGAGACGCCAGCAGAAGCTGAGATACAGAAAAAGCCGAAAGAGAAGCAGAGAGAGAGAGAGATCACCAGAGAGCCCAGATAGAGTGAAGACTTGCTGGAGGCCTGCCAGCCTCCCGGCCCCCCAGCACCCCTGCCTGCTTTGTACTGTGTAAATCCCAATAAAAGACCTGCAAAAACCACTGAGGACTCTGACTCCTCATTTACCCGGTCTGCATGGGATCAGAAAACCTGCTCAGTGGTCCATTCCTGCCTTTATACCCTCGCCAGGTTCTCTGCAGCCACGCAAGAGATGTATCAAAAAGACAGCTTAGATAAGGGCCAAAAGCTGGTGCCAAGATCAGGAAGTCCTGAGCAGTTAAGCAGCTGAAAATTATGCTAAAGAAGGCAGGCAAGCCTCTTAAAATCACGTGTGGGTGATGCCCTGCTCCCTCTTGAATAGGGTAAGGTGCTAAAGAAGAAGTCCACGGTTTACAGGTAGGGAACATGGCTTGTGATGGAGGCCAGAGCAGGAGGAAAGCCCACATGGAGAGTTTGCAATCTACAGGCCCCCAATCCATGTGCATGAACAAAGAGTTGGCCTTAGGGATCTGCTTATTACATTGGGGGCTATGGAGGCTGGAGTGTCAGTGAGACAGCAGTGAGATAACCCCTAGGGATTGGACAATTACCCCCAAAAGAGTATGAAATAAGTGTCCACCAACCTCAGAGTGCCTCCTGGGGTGGATGTACTACATGGCTTGTGACTGTAGAACATAGAGAAGGCCAGGAGATGTGTTTTTTTTTTTTAATTTAAATTTTATTTTTATAGTCCCCTTATTTACAAACCCCTTATTTAGACCCCAATCCCTCTGTTCCCTGCCCCCCACCCCCCATAGAGTGTCTCTGGTTCAGAGTTTTTTTGTTGATTTTGATTTTCACTTTCTTATAGTTATTCATTTTGCTGGTCCCTTATTTAAGTTTTCTAGATTCCTGCTGTGAGTGAGACCATCCGGTATTTTTCTTTTTCTTTTTGGCTTATTTCGCTGAGCATGATCCCTTCCAGCGCCATCCATGTTGCTGCAAATTGCATGTGTTTATCTTTTTTGAATGCTGAGTAATATTCCATGGTGTATATGTACCACATCTTCGTGATCCAGTCATCTATTTTTGGGCATTTGGGCTGTTTCCAAAGCTTCGCTATTATAAATAGTGCTGCTATAAACATAGGGGTGCAGGTGCTCTTTGGAATTGATGTTTCTGTGTCCTTTGGGTAAATACCTAGGAGTGGAATTGCTGGATCATATGGAAGCTCTATGTTTGGTAGGTCCAGAAATCTCCACACAGCTCTCCACAGTGGTTGGACCAGTTTGCACTCCCACCAACAGTGCAGAAGAGTTCCTTTTTCTCCACATCCTCACCAACATTTGTTGTTGCTAGTTTTTTTAATATGTGCCATTCTCACTGGTGCAAGATGGTATCTCATGGTAGTTTTGATTTGCATTTCCCTGATTACAAGTGATGTTGAACGTTTTTCCATATTCCTGTTGGCCATTTGCATTTCCTCTTCAGAGAAGTTTTTTTTTAGCTCCTCTGCCCATTTTTTGACAGGATTATTTTCTTTGTTGTTGTTGAGTCTCATCAGCTCTTTGCAGATTTTTGTGATCAGTCCTTTATCATTAGTGTTGGGTGCAAAAATGTTCTCCCAGTTGGTGGGGTTTCTCTTTGTTTTGGTTATTGTCTCTTTTGCTGTGCAGAAGCTCTTTAATTTGATTTAGTCCCAGCTGTTGATCTTTGCCTTCACTATCACTGCTTTGGGTGATGTGTCTGTAAAGATGTCTTTGATGTGCAAATCACGTAGTGTTTCGCCTATATTTCCTTCTATATATTTTATGGTTTCAGGTCTTATGTCTAGTTCTTTAATCCATTTTGAGTTGATTTTTGTGTATGGTGTGAGGTAGTGGTCAAGCTTCATTCTTTTGCATGTAGCGACCCAGTTTTCCCAGCACCATTTATTGAACAAACTTTCTTTGCTCCAATGCATAGTCTTTGCTCCTTTGTCAAAGATTAGTTGACCATAAATCTGTGGGTTTATTTCTGGATTTTTTATTTGATTCCATTGGTCTGTATGTCTGTTCTTGTTCCAATACCATGCAGTTTTGATGATTATGGGTTTGTAGTAGAGTTTGAAGTCTGGGAGTGTGATGCCTCCATTCCCTTCTTTTTTTTTTTTCAGGAGAGCTTTGACTATTTGGGGTTTTTTGTGATTCCATATGAATTTCATCAATAATTGTTCTATTTCTTTGATGAATGACATTGAAATTTTTATTGGAATAGCATTGAATCTGTATATTGCTTTTGGTAGGATGACCATTTTAATGTTTATTCTTCCAATCCATGAGCAGGGGATGTCTTTCCATTTCTCTGTGTCTTCTTCTATTTCTTTTAACAGTGTTTTATAGTTTTCTTTGTATAGGTACTTTACCTCTTTTGTTAGATTTATTCCCAAGTATTTGATTTTTTTTTGTTTCAATAATGAAAGGGGGCCTCCCTGGTGGCGCAGCGGTTGAGCACTGGGTTGCGAAGCTGCCCGTGGCCTCTGAGGCGCAGGTTCGAGCCCCGGTCTGAGGGTCGGCCACAGGAGGAGGGTCCCACATGGCGCACAGACCTCCTGCCGCCTGCTGCTCCCCTCAGCAGTGTACTTCGGTCCTTCTGCTTGCTCTGCTCCCCGCACTGGCTCTGGTGAATTCTCTCACCATCCCACACTTCTGACTGTACCCAGTGCTTGTATAAATAAATAAATAAATAAATAAATGAATCTTTAAAAAATAATAATAATTATAAAAGGGATGGTTTTTTTGATTTCTTCTTCTTCAGATTTATTGTTTGTGTATAGGAAGGCTACTGATTTTTGCGTGTTGATTTTGTATCCTGCCACTTTACCTGAACTGATTGATTAGTTGAATTAGTTTTTCTGTGGAGCTTTTGGGGTTCTCTCTATATATTATTATATCATCTGCAAATAGTGATAGTTTGACTTCTTTTCCTATTTGGATTCCTTGTATGTCTTTCTCTTGTCTTATTGGTCTGGCTAGGACTTCCAGTATTATATTGAAAAGCAGTGGTGAGAGTGGACATACTTGTCTTGTTCCAGATCTTAATGGGAATGCTTTCAGCTTTTCGCCATTGAGAATGATACTGGCTGTTGGCTTGTCATATATGGCCTTTATGATGTTGAGGTATGTTCCTTGTATCCCAAGAATTTCAAGGGCTTTTATCGTGAATGTGTGTTGCACTTTCTCGAAAGCTTTCTCGGCATCTATTGATATTATCATATGGTTTTTATATTTCTTTTTGTTGATGTGTTGGATAACGTTGATTGATTTTCGGATGTTGAACCATCCTTGTGTCCCTGGTATGAATCCTACTTGGTCTTGGTGAATTATCTTATGGATACATTGTTGGATTCTGATAGCTAAAATTTTATTGAGGATTTTTGCATTAGTGTTCATTAGGGAGATTGGCCTGTAGTTTTCTTTTTTTGTGTTGTCCTTGTTCTGTTTTGGTATTAGTGTAATGTTGGCTTCATAGAACGTGTTTGCTATTATCCCTTCCTTCTCAATTTTTTGGAAGAGTTTGTGAAGGATAGGCACTAATTCGTTTTTGAACGTTTGGTAGAATTCATTTGTTAATCCATCAGGTCCTGGGCTTTTGTTTTTGGGGAGGTTTTTGATTACCATTTCATTTTTGCTGCATATAATTGGTCTGTTTCGGTGTTCTATTTCTTCTTTATCTAGCTTTGGGTGATTGTAGAGTTGTAGGAATTTGTCCATCTCCTCTAGATTGTTGAACTTGTTTCCATATAACTGTTCATAGTAGTTTCTGATTATTCTTTTGATTACTGCTGTGTCCGTTGTGATTTCTCCTCTTTCATTTATGATCCTGTTTATTTGTGCTTTCTCCCTTTTTTCCTTTGTGTGCCTGGCTAGGGGTTTGTCTATTTTATTTATTTTTTCGAAGAACCAGCTCTTGCTTTCATTGATCTTTTGGATTGTTCCAATTTCCTTTATTTCTGCTTTGGTTTTTATTATTTCTTTTCTTCTACTGGTTTGGGTTTTTTTTGTTGTTCTTTTTCTAGTTCTTTGAACTTCGAGATTAGTTTGTTTCTTTGAGTTCTTTCTTGTTTCTTGATGTGAGCCTCTATTGCTATATATTTTCCTCTTATTACTGCTTTTGCTGCATCCCATACATTTAGGAAAATGGTGTCCTCCTTGTCATTCAATTCAAAGAATTTTTCAATTTCTTCTTTGATCTCCTCATTAGCCCAGTGGTCTTCCAGTAGTGTGGGTTTCAATCTCCATAAGGTAGGAGAGTTCCTTGGAGAAGGCCAGGATATCTGATGGCTCTTGGTATGTGGCAGTAGGTTGCCATGAGTTGAATAGAGTGTTTCCCCACCTTGCATGCAGCAGTGTCTTCAGTAGTAGACCTGATGGACCATCTGCTGGTACCAATAACATTTTTGTCTTTTCACCCCTAGTTTGGTATGCCCTAACACCTAAATGGACTGGCCTTAGTTGCATGCTGTTTTTAGAGTTTGTATTACTTTTGTGGGTTATGGTTATAGTATTTCACACTTTTTGCCAAAGGAAACTTATAAAAGAATAACACATGTGGCTCCCCTGTGGCACAGCTGTTGAGCGCTGGGTTGTGAAGCTGCCTGCAGCCTCTGCAGCGCCGGTTCGATCCCCAGCTGCTGGTAAGTGTCCCACATGGCGTGCAGATCTCTCCTGCTGTGCCTGCTGCTCCCCCAGCAGTGTACTTCGTCAGTCTTCCTGTTCTGCTCCCCTCTCTGGCTCTGATGAATTCTCTCACCCTCCTGTGCTTCTGACTGTACCCAGTGCTTGTATAAATAAATTAATTAAAAAAATAAAATATTGAGTTAAAAAAATAAAAGAATAACATGAAGATTGCGAGAAAAATCCTGATGGGGTGGATTATGGAGTTAATTAAGTGAACCAGGCTTTTTTATGCCCTCCCACCTCTAGTCTCTACAGCTACCACCTGTGGTTTTGCACTCCACCTAGGTTGTGTAGATGCTGTCAACAATTGTGGGGTATGCATGCATGCCTCTAATTATGAATACCTGTACCCAGAGAGCATGAGGCATGCACATATGTGAGTGGACTCCTGTGGCTATGCCAAGAGGTGAGGGATAAAAAGGGCCCCTCAGCTCTGGTGCTTAGGACCACTGTGAGGCAAAACTACAAGACCACATGAGGAGAGAGGGGAGAGAGGCTGCCTGCCATTCAGCACCCTCTACCAACCCCCTCCCGCCCCCCGCCTGCCTCCTTGCTTGTTAGTCAAGCTGCCCAGTGTACCTGTGTACCTGGTTCCCTGATCCAACATTAAAGGCCTGTAAAAATCCACTGAAGCCTCCAAAATTCTCTTTTAGTCTGTGAGAACCAGCAGTGAACCTACCTGGCCTGGGATGTTTGCACACCACCATCTAGTATGTCTTTATTGAAGACGTGTCTGTTTAGCTATGCTAAAAAAATTTTAATTGGTTTGTTCTCTTGATTTCTATGAGCTCTTTGTAAAATCTGGATATAAGCCTCTTATTGAAAGTATGATATGCATATATTTTATCCCATTTGGGTAGGGGTCTTTTTGTTTTAATGATAGTTTCTTTCACTATGCAGTTTTTAATTTGATGAAATCCCATCTGCTTAGTTTTGCTTGTTTCTCTTAAAGCTTCCCCTCTCCTTCAGGGATACCTGAAGGGGTTGGATGCCGATGACCCAGCCTCGGCAAAATGTCATGTCAGGAGTCCCTGAAAGGATGAGACGGCCTGGGTGAAATTTTAAGGGCTAAGGGGAAGGGGACCAGGTAGTGAGGAGACACTGACACTCGGTGAGGTGCAAGTATCTTCTACTGAGGGGCTTAGCAGGTCTTTTTTTATTCATTTTTAGCAAGCAGTGAGATGACATCACAATATGCATAGAGGCAAAGCAGAAACAATCAGTGTGTTCTTTCCCCATAGACTTGGCTGCTAGGTGCTCTCAGCAAGAAGGCAACCTTCAAGGTTAATAGATAAAAAACTAAATCTTACAATAAAACTCATTATTTCTGTCTAGACAAATACCTAAGACAGTTGATAGCCACCAGTACACTTCTATCAGCTAAAGCCCAAGCATCAAAAGACTCTTCTATTCAGAAATATATGCTAAACACTACGTAATATGCACATCAAAGACATCTTTACGGACACATCACCCAAAGCAGTGATAGTGAAGGCAAAGATCAACAGCTGGGACTACATCAAATTAAAGAGCTTCTGCACAGCAAAAGAGACAATAACAAAAACAAAGAGAAACCCCACCAACTGGGAGAACATTTTTGCACCCAACACTAATGATAAAGGACTGATCACAAAAATCTGCAAAGAGCTGATGAGACTCAATAACAACAAAGAAAATAATCCTGTCAAAAAATGGGCAGAAGAGCTAAAAAGAAATTTCTCTGAAGAGGAAATGCAAATGGCCAACAGGCATATGAAAAAACATTCAACATCACTTGTAATCAGGGAAATGCAAATCAAAACTACCATGAGATAACATCTTACACCAGTGAGAATGGCACATATTAAAAAAACTAGCAACAACAAATGTTGGAGAGGATGTGGAGAAAAAGGAACTCTTCTGCACTGTTGGTAGGAGTGCAAACTGGTCCAACCACTATGGAGAGCTGTGTGGAGATTTCTGGACCTACCAAACATAGAGCTTCCATATGATCCAGCAATTCCACTCCTAGGTATTTACCCAAAGGACACAGGAACATCAATTCCAAAGAGCACCTGCACCCCTATGTTTATAGCAGCACCGTTTACAATAGCTAAGCTTTGGAAACAACCCAAATGCCCAAAAATAGATGACTGGATCAAGAAGATGTGGTACATATATACCATGGAATATTACTCAGCGTTCAAAAAAGATAAACACATGCAATTTGCAGCAACATGGATGGTGCTGGAAGGGATCATGCTCAGCAAAATAAGCCAGAAAGAAAAAGAAAAATACCGGATGGTCTCCACTCATAGCAGGAATCTAGAAAACTTAAATAAGGGACCAGGAAAATGAATAACTATAAGAAAGTGAAAATCAAAATCAACAAAAAACTCTGAACCAGAGACACTCTATGGGGGTTGGGGGGCGGGGAGGGGAGGGATTGGGGTCAAAATAAGGGGGTTGTAATTGTATGGGGAATATAAAAATAAAATTTATTGGAAAAAAAAAAGAAGACTTCTATTCAAATGGGCTTCAGCCAGAGACCAGCTGCTTTCTGGTTATCCGCTAGCAGGGTTTTCTACCAAGAAACTTCTTTTTTTTTTTTAATTTTTTTTTTAATTTTTTTTTTTTTAAAGAGACATGTTTTTATTTATTTATTTGTTTGTTTGTTTATACAAGCACTGGGCACAGTCAGAAGTGCGGGAGGGCGAGAGAATTCACCAGAGCCTGAGCGGGGAGCAGAACAGGCAGAAGGACCGAAGTACACTGCTGAGGGGAGCAGCGGGCGGCAGGAGAGGTTTGCGCGCCATGTGGGACCCTCCTCCGGAGGCCGGGGAGCAGCCGGGGATCGAACCGGTGCCGCAGAGGCCGTGGGCAGCCTCGCAACCCAGTGCTCAACCGTTGCGCCACCGGGGAGGCCCCTACCAAGAAACTTCTTAATACAGTTAATTTCATTTAAAAACTTTCCTAAGAAACTTCTAAAAAAAGCAAAAGAAGGACTTACTATAATTGTTGTCCTGGGTTGCTTTTCAGGCATGCTCTTGTATAACAAATTCTTTCCCATTGTCAGGCAGGCCAAATTTACAGTGTTTAATTTTTTAGCAGGTATTTCTTAGTGCCATTTACTTACAGTATTCAATACGTATAATTTATTGCCCAATGTACTTTCCGAGAAGTTTTTTCTTATATGAACAAGAACAAAAAAACAAAGGGATGTTTATAGGTTATAGATTAATCTTCAGCCCCAGGGTGTGAGGCACTAGGAATCTTCAGCCCCAAGGTGTGAGGCCATTTTCTTAGCTGCTTGCCAGTGTCTTACCTGGCTGGGGCAGCAAGGCCCCCCACAATTCCCACTTTTTTGTTTTTGGCCATCATTTGCATAATTTGCAACTCAATATGAGTCTGATTGATAGCACAGAAAAGCAATTTGGTAAACAATGAGAAGAGAATCAAAATAATCATGGTGACAAGCAAAATAATACCTATAGCAATAAATGATTAAAACCAGGCAGTGTTAGTGGTGTAGTGCTGTAAGGAAGCCAGGAAGGAATTGGCAATCTTGGCAAGAGTTAAAGAGGATACATAAGCTAAACTAATTGCTTTAATATTATTCTGAAGATAAGTAAGATCTAAGGAAGTATTTGTATTATTCCAAACTGTCCCGACCCGCGGGGTTCAGAGGCACGGGAAGAGAAGGGCTGAGGATTGAAATGAGGGGCTTGACGACTTGACGCTAGCGTTTGCTTCTTTATTTTTCCTTTATCCTTTTATTACTTTTACATATCTTTCTTTTCCCTGACTTTCTTACTTCCCTGCTTTCTCTCTGCTCCTCTCACAATAACCTCTCTCGCAATAATCCTCTCGCAAATGACCTCTCTCTCAATCACCCCTTGACTTTCTTACTTCCCTGCTTTCTCTCTGCTCCTCTCACAATAACCTCTCTCGCAATAATCCTCTCGCAAATGACCTCTCTCTCAATCACCCCTGACCTTCTCGTGGTTCTCTTCTTATATCCTGGTAGCTCCTCCCATCGTACCTCCCAGTCTCATTTGATTAATAGGAAACACCTGTGGTTTCTCAGCAGGCGAAACGGTAAAGCGAAAACTAATTAATGGCATGTGTGTTGCGCAACACGGCGCATGCTCCAGGCGGCTCCGGACATCTCCCCCTTTTTTCTTTTAAATGAGACACCTGGCCTGTCTTAGGTTGGCATATTCCGTGACCAGCCTTACCCGTCATCGCTAATCCGGCGCACTTGGTCCGGACCGCTGTCTTAGGTTGGTCTGGACGGGCTACGCTCTTACCTGTCTTTGGCTCTCAGGTTCTCTAGGGCTAAGTTGACCCATCCGGATGCCACTGGGGAGTCCTGGTCAAGTACCATGGCGCCAAGTACTTGCCTGACCGCAATAACACGTTTTTTGTTTCGCTTCCGTAGCCGACGGAGAAACCATATGCCGAATGCACAAACCGCAACTCTGGGAGGAGTCCTCTACACCAGGCAATGAGACCCTTACTCGAAACAGGGTAACCCGTGTGTTGTTAACAGTTATGAGCTGTCTCGCCAATTGAGAGGTCAGGCTCAGGAGCTGGTGGTTCTAAGGTCCTCTGATTACACTATTTAACCTATTTTCTTCCATAAACATATTTTTCACCATAACAGGAATTACACAAATAAAACTGTACAAAAAGTTACAATGCATGTGAGTGATTAACAAAAGTGTGTCTATCTCTTCTTACATGAGCTAACTGCTGACTAAGCATAAAAAGTCCATTCTGCAAATGTCCATTCATATATTACTGTGTTGATAACGCAGAAGCAACACCGGCAGCTAAATTGTCCATAGTGTCCGTATTTACAGCAGCTTAAGTGACAGCAACGGCGGCAGCAGCCGCAGCCGCGGCCTCTGCTATTGAAATGGCAACAATAGCTGCAGTGATGCTAAAATCACGTCTCTTCCTAGGTAGAACAGGGGAAAGGTGTGCAGAAACATCCACGGGCATGACTAAAATATAAGGCAGACAACGATCATCGCTCTCTCCGCACTCCGGGCCCAGGAGGCAGAGAGGGGGCAAGTCTCCGCTGAACAGCTCAACCCAGTGGCATCTCCTGCATTATTGGGGAGGACAAAAAAGAAAGGAGGGGACAGACAGACAGCAGCAAACTCTATAATCTATTATTCTGAATACTAACAAATTATTCAATGGTAGAACTAATGTTTACAGAATAAATGCCATTAAATAATTTCACCTCACCCTGGCCCAACGGGGCACTATCCAATGGCTTGGAAGCCAGACCAATAGTAAGATTAGTGGCAAATACTTGCGGAAAAGTGGAATCATGATGATCAATGAGGAGCAAAAACAGCAGCTGATGCACAATCGCCCATCGTACTAACATCTGGGACGCTTGTGTCATCAATGTTAGCAGGGTCAGGTATATTGACAAACCGAACCAATCGAGCAGGAACCCATCGGGGTGCTTCTGCATCCGATGTAGAACTCATAATGGAACTTCTATCTTCTTCCTCCGTTTGTCTCGCTGTCCTGACGGCCTCAGTGGCTAACTGAGTGGCAACAGTGCCACCGGCATTAAGAGCATCTCCCACCACTCTCCAGACCGTCAAAGTAGTGCAAGGAAGAGACTCAAGGCCATATAATTGCTGATGCAAGACAATATCTCCTTTCACCTTATTCCAATTTTCACTATCGACCTGATCCTGCTTCAGAAACCATTTACTAGTAATACTAAGGGTCTCTACAAATCCTTTAAGAATTTTTCTACTGAGAGGAACCCCAAACTCTTTTAGGAGAGCTTCCAGGGAAATAACTAACTGCCCCTTGGACATTGAATTGCCCATGAATCCCAGCTACCTTACTTTACTTTACTTGCCGGCTCACCACAGCTGGTCCTTCAGCGGTTCCTTCGTTCTTCTTCATGCCCCGCGCTGGGCGCCACCTGTCCCGACCCACGGGGTTCAGAGGCACGGGAAGAGAAGGGCTGAGGATTGAAATGAGGGGCTTGACGACTTGACGCTAGCGTTTGCTTCTTTATTTTTCCTTTATCCTTTTATTACTTTTACATATCTTTCTTTTCCCTGACTTTCTTACTTCCCTGCTTTCTCTCTGCTCCTCTCACAATAACCTCTCTCGCAATAATCCTCTCGCAAATGACCTCTCTCTCAATCACCCCTGACCTTCTCGTGGTTCTCTTCTTATATCCTGGTAGCTCCTCCCATCGTACCTCCCAGTCTCATTTGATTAATAGGAAACACCTGTGGTTTCTCAGCAGGCTAAACGGTAAAGCGAAAACTAATTAATGGCACGTGTGTTGCGCAACACGGCGCATGCTCCAGGCGGCTCCGGACACCAAACCCCTAGCAAATGATTTTTAACATCATTTCATGAAACAGAAGAGAAATTATAAACAAGTGGAATAACACAAATTCATTTGTAATCAAAGTGACATGTAGTGGTCAAGCGAGTTTTTATGCT
The DNA here is from genome assembly GCF_964194135.1 of Talpa europaea. Classification (NCBI taxonomy): domain Eukaryota; kingdom Metazoa; phylum Chordata; class Mammalia; order Eulipotyphla; family Talpidae; genus Talpa; species Talpa europaea. The sequence goes on along the minus strand of NC_140080.1, from coordinate 45,522,753 downwards.
GAATTTGATTACCAGTATACAAAAGTGTCTCCTCTAGAACATTTAAGTGAGTCTCAAAATTTTTTATCTAAGAGCATAAATATTAAAATCATCATACCAATATTTCTTTATATCTGCAGGCTGTAAAAGGGTTGATAAACAATTACAAAAACAATTTGTCTACATTATCTCAAGCACTATTTAAATTAACAAGCAAGGTTTCACACAAGGGAATAGAGGGAGGCATGTTACTGCGTAGCGTGGCAGAAGATGTTGACGAAGTAGGACTGGTCTGTGACTCTTCAAGTCACAGTCGGCGAAGAGGAGAAACCAAGGCGTCGGATTAGTCTATCCGGGATCCAGATGGGTGAATCAGTGTCTTGTAGAAAAATACAAGCATAGCTTCTCCAACAAGTTAAATGAATTAAAAAAAGTTTTGAAGGCAGAGGAGGTGTAAGCAGGTGCATTATCTGTCTTTTTTTTTTTTTTTTTATAGAGGCATGCTTTATTTATTTGTTTGCTGGTTTGTTTGTTTGTTTTGTTTATACATGCACTGGGTACAGTCAGAAGCGCGGGAGGGTGAGAGAATTCACCAGAGCCAGAGCGGGAAGCAGAGCAGGCAGAAGGACCGAAGTACACTGCTGAGGGGAGCAGCGGGCGGCAGGAGAGGTCTGCACGCCATGTGGGACCCTCCTCCAGTGGCCGGGGAGCAGCCGGGGATCGAACCGGCGCCGCAGAGGCAGCGCGCAGTTTCGCAACCCAGCGCTCAACCACTGCGCCACCGGGGAGGCCCATTATCTGTCTTAATAGCCTTAGCCTTTTCTGCACAAGCAAAGCAAAATATCAAATGTTGAGACACATCTTTAAAGAATATATATATACATTTTTAGTCAAGGAAAGAAAAATACTTTAAAGATACATTTAAACAGAGTAGATTATTAATATTTAACATTATAACTTTAATGCATATATGCTTTGAATTATATCATAAAATTTGAACTAGTTTCTGTATATCAAAAATTTTGGATCATGATCTCAAAATTTGTTTTTATGAGAACTTATTTAGGTGCCGTTTATAATTAGTCCTCCAGAGGTAAAAAACAAAACAAAATAAAACAGATACAGAGATCTCTTGATATACATTTAAAATTTTGGCCATGTGTATATACTTTAAGAGATAGTTATTTTACCAGTATGTGTGAAGATATTGAGATTTTTGATGAGTTAAAAGCTAAAATCTGTACAGAGAATAAGTGTCTAATCTTAATTATTACCAAAGTCCTTGTGCTCAAGACCACAGCAGTCACTGCAGTTTTTACTAACTTTTTAGATAAGAAAATATTTTTTGAGTTTATATTTTAAAGAAATGATTCTTAGACTTTAGGTTGTCAACGCTTTATCTCACTGAGAACGAGCATATTTTAAAACAAAAAAGAATACTATTATCTTGAGAACAGAAGAGGTAAATTTCAGTCAGTCTGCCTGTTTTTTAGGCTTTTATCAAAATCTGAGGCTTAGTATTTAGCTCAAAAATGTCTGTATTACCACTTTATATTTTACCAGATAAATTAGTTTTAACAAGAAACTCAACCTTTTACAGGTCCAATAAGTAAATTTAAAAGCTTTTATTCAACCAATAAGCATTCCGTATAGCTTGTTAGCAAGTCCAAAGTAACTCAGCAGTTTTTACCTTAGACAATCTGGAATTTAACATCAGAAAAACACAGGAAAATAGAACTTTTTTCCTAGAATGAACAATGGGAGTGAGAGGAGGTAGAAATGATTTGTCCCTTTGTGTATTCTTTTTCTATAATTCCACTATGCCATATTGATCATAAATGAAGGGGAAAATGTAACCCAAATTAAAAAAAAAATATCCTGAGATTGGAATAAAATGTACAACCAGGAATTGCCTGCTTAGATAAACATGAAGAATAAATTCATATATTTTTAAAAGTTATTAGGCAAAGCAAGCCATATTTTCCATGTTGGAGAAGGTTACTGTTTATTAATTTATTTTTTTTAGATTTATTTATTTATTTATACAAGCACTGGGTACAGTCAGAAGCATAGGAGGGTGAGAGAATTCGCCAGAGCCAGAGCGGGGAGCAGAGCAGGCAGAAGGACCGAAGTACACTGCTGAGGGGAGCAGTGGGCACGGCAGGAGAGGTCTGCGCACCATGTGGGACCCTGGTTGGTGGCCGGGGATTGAACCAGCACTGCAGAGGCTGCGGGCAGCTTCGCAGCCCAGCACTCAACCACTGCGCCACCAGGGAGGCTCATAAATTCATGTTTTTAAGGGTTGGGGGCCAAGTCTGACCTGAGAGCACTGGACCAAAACCAGTCCCTCTTTTTGAAACTGTATGACCATCTACCTTGGTTCCAGCACTTGGCCCCAGAGCACTTCTTACAGGCAATGCAAGCAGCAGTGAGTGGTGGGCACTTTATTGCCTACCACCAGTGGGCCCACTGGGAGTCAGGTTGCTGGCAGAGGCCAGTAGCAATGGCAGATGGCAGCGGTTCCTCTACCACATCACCAGGGCATGCAGCAGAGAGGCCCGTAGATTTGATGCCTGGATCATGAAATGGACCAGTAGCAAGCGATGAGCTGATTGATAAATGGTCTAATCAGTCATAGGATTGAAACTGGTCCAAGAAGGTGGGCATAGGAGAGAAGATAAGGCAGGAGAGAAGGCCACTTGGGACTCTGACTCTGGCACTAGGGCTCCCAGACTCCTGCACTATCTGAGACTTTCTTGGGCTGGACACTCACTCGCTCAGACTGGATGCTCTCAAATGCCTCTAGTAACTGACCTCCAAAGAGAAGCTGAAAAGCTTCACAGAGAAGCCAAAGAGCTTTGCAGAGGTTGGGCTGGTGCACCTGCCTCCGGCCTGTCTCTGTCATCACCTGAAAGGACCACCAGACCTCAGGCCCGGTGTCTCAAAGAGCTGTAACTCTAGTGACCGGGTGACCGGCACTATTGCCTAATGCTGCCCAGCACTGTTGACAGGTAATTGACCCTCTGTGTCTGGGTCACCTCTGGAAGCTATTAATCATCCAGCAGCATCACCTCCCAGTGCTGCTGCCTCCTTGCTGTGTGGTCCAGCATCTGGCGCTATACATCCCGACATTCAGACTATGGATAAGAGTGGCTGCAGCATCATCTAAGCAACACCACCAGTGAGCACCTCCAGCTGCAGTGAGTTGGACCCTACTTGCTGGCTGCCATGAGATCCAGGCCTTCATTGGCATGATGGTGTCATCTTGGATGATTGGCTTTTGTTTAGAGTTTTTCGACACTGGATACTAACTGGGTGAGATAGCCAGCCACTTGGTGCCTTGAGAGCTCTTTGTTTCCCCTGTTTGTTAAATAACCCCTCTGTTGTTATCCCCTGAGTCTGACTGATCTTGCAGTTGTGCAAGTGGATGAAGAACTCAGTGACCTATCCTCTGCTGGGCACTATCCTCTGGAGGTTATAATATCACCCCACATGGCCCTGTTTAATTTTCTCCTCTGCCTTAGAAAATGTTACAGAGGGGAATTGGTGACAGATTGTATTAGTCTATTCAGGCTACCACAATAAAACACAAGGGACTCGTGGTTTAGGCAACAGTTCTGGAGCCTGGAAGTTCAAGATCAAGGTGTCAGCAGAGTTGGTTCCTCCTGAGGCCGCTCTTCTTGGCTTTTACATATCCTTTCTATGTCCACACACTGTCTTTTCCTCTGTGCACCCATCACCACTATCTCTGAGTCCAGATTTCCTCTTCTGATACCAGTTATATTACATAGACCTCACCCTAATGGCCTTATTTTAATTGACCTCTTTAAAAGCCCTGTCTCCAAACACAGTCACATTCTGAGGTACTATGATTTAGGACCTTAACACATGAATTTTGGGGAGAAAAATTCAACACAACATTGATAACAGCTTCAACAAAATCAATCACAAAGCACATACCTTTCACAGGTTCCTGGAGGGAAGGTATGACTATGACCCATCCCTCCATGGAGTTGAGGCAGAACAAATGAAACCCCATCTGAGGTGGGTATAGAAATGTAGGTTCACAATCTGGCAACTCTAACCTCAATTAGCCTTGGCCATCTCAGGCTTGGGAAGTTGGTAGTATGGCACGCACATGTCAGAGACTGTTGATATTATTGAATAATGCACTTATATTCCCTATCCTTACCCCATCTTTTTTCCATGGTCACAGAGTCAGGTCTTCTCACTGCAACATTCTTTCAACACTGAGGGTGGAAGGGAACATCCATGTGGTGTGCAAATCCCTCCCTGCCTCCTTTTCCCTATTGGGCTGAGCAATTCAGCTGCAATATTCCTTGAGTGGTGGCTGCAAAGGGGAAGCACTATCTTCACAACCATGAGCCCAGGCTGGCTAGTCTTCTCCTTGCTCTGCAGTGCCCAAGTACCCAGTTCCTCAACAGCTAGCATGTCAGGTGTTGTGACAACTCTCATATGAAGAGCAGATGTGACTGGCCCAAGACAGGCTAGAGACCCCGTGGCACAGGGAGCTGGTGCCAACAGGAAACCTGACAAACACAGGTTTGAGAGTGGGTTTAAGTGAAGAAGGCTGGGGTGTGGGTAGTTGTCTCATTTGTACTCTCAATCTAATTTGTGGAGGTGATGAGCAGCCATACAGAGGTAATTGCCATTGAAAGAAAAATTTATTTCTGGAGAGAGTTGAACATGACCTTTATTGGGGTTTCAGAGGAAAAGGCAAAGCAGAGGAGATTAAGCAGCTTAGAATTGACTAGTTTGGAAAATTACGGTGTGTTATCAGAGTGGGTTATAATGCCAACTGTAGTTGCATGGTGCCTGGACCTGGGTGATTTAGAGCAAGAGAAACATTGACTTTGTGTACAGGTGGTGATACAGTCTTGAATCACTCAGCTTGCACAAGAAAGGAGAGTTCCAGCAAACTATTTTGTAGGAGAGAGGTAAACATTTTGGCAACAGTTTAGCCCCATGATTAATGAATGGATGTCAAATAGTTTTACAGAATCTAAGAATCCTCAGAACAGCAGTCAGAACCCAAGCTGAGAAGCACAGGGATGTGTGAGAGCCCTTTCCCAGAAGCCAGCAGGGCGGAATCTGCCCCAGCTTATTTTGTGGCACCAAGTTCATCCTCAATGTCTTATGTTCATAATGGGCACAGCAGCACCTGTCCTGCCTGCCTAGATGGCTATATAAAGTATCCCAAATGTAATTGGGATGGGAGAGCACCTTGAAGAGTCAAAAGTAACCTGCTAGTTTGGAGATAACTAGTGTTCATTGAGGAGAATATGGTGTTTATTTGCAACCCTGGATCAGGAGCTGGCACAGGGGTCCTCATAAAGGGGTAATCCTGCCACAGAGAACAAGCATGAATACAGAGAATGTTGTCTGGAGGATTGGGAAGAAGCCTGTTGGCTCCAAAAAGGATAAGCCCAGAGCAGCTTCCTGGTGCACTTTTCAAGCCACCTCTAGGACTGAAAGCCAGCAGTCTCTGAGAAAGTAAATAAGAAAACTTAGCGAGGTACAGGCAGCGGTGGTATGACCACAGGAACACTGCCCCAACTCCCTCTTGGCCCTGCCACCACTACTATACTGATGAGGAAGCTTGGCATCCAGTCTTTGAATACAGGCCAGGTGTGGCCCCAGTGAATCCCTTGGTATAGAAAGCCCACTGGGAAACTGGGAAGGCTGATAGCTTCCTTGTCCTTGCTAAATCTCTGACTCACCCTATAGGCTCTCTCCTGAGCTTATCAGGAAGTCTGGGCTCAAGTTCAATGAGAACAATGAGTCACCCAACAAGCTGACATTTTTGCTGATCAACTTGGTATGTTGGCCTATGAGAGAAGTACAGGAGAATACACCTCTTGGGTTGTCTAGTCCAGGCAAATGAGGAGAAGCCAACAGAACAGCTCTTCCAAGACTCACTGCTGAAGGCGAGCCTCACCTGGAATAGTCTGCTCAGTGCTCTGCCATCCTCCAGCCTCACTCAGCTGCTCAATGTGACCAGGTTCTGTGGAAGGCCCAGGTCTACACTGGCTTCAAAGGCCAGGAGAAACGTGTCCCACCCTGGATAGGAGGTAGACTTCCCATTTCCAGGGCTTCTAGATCCATAGAGAGCGCCAACCCTCCCTTTACAATCTCCACTATCCACAATCCACAATCTGTCCAAGAGTGAAAGGGACACTGAAATTGGCTGCAGGACATAGTCCTGGTTGGGACACACACAACTAGAAGCAAGTGGGCTAACCTGAGCTGGACCCAGAGGCTAGGGCCCTAAGTGAAATACGGCTGATCGCTATTTACTAGGATTATATGTGAAGGGCTCAGAAGAGTGTGTGTATACGGGGAGTGGTGCTGAGAGTTAGCTTTTCTTTCATTATTAGAGCCAAGAACAACATTTTTTAAAAATTATGCTTATTGAAGTAATGTTGATTTATAATACTGTATATAATTTAGGGGTGTGGCTTCACACCTCTACAAATGTATGTTATCACACCACTCCCACCACTAAAGTCTCAATGGTCCCCTATCATAGTCCACTGAGCCCTCGCCCCACCTCTCCTTACCTCCCATTTGGGTAGCCTCAGTTCTGTAGTCAGATTTGTTTTGTCTATTCCTATGTTTTGTTCCTCTATATTCTAAATAGATATATGAGTGAAATCATCGGTATTTGTCTTTCTCCTTCTGACTTATTTCACTTAGCATAATCCACCCCAGTTCATTCTGTGATGTTGAAAATAGCAAGATTTCAACTTTTATTTTTTTATAGAAGAGTACTATTCCATCATTTGTATATGACACATCTTAATTCACTCACCTGTCACTGGGCACTTAAACTGTTACTGGAACTTGGCTATTTAAATAGTCCTGCAATGAACAAAGGAGTTCTTCAAATTAGTATTGTTGTATTCTTGGGTAGATGCATGAGAGAGGGATTGCTGAATCATGTGGTACATCTATATATATTTTTTACACTTTGAAAAGACAGCTTTATTAGGAAAAGGAGAAAGAAAAAAGAGAGGTACCTGCATAGTCACAGGTAGGCAGGAGAGCCCACCTATTTTTTTTTAAATAATAAATTTTATTTTTATATTCCCCATATAATTGCAGCCCCCCCCATTCTGACCCCAATCCCTCCCCTCCCGCCCCCGCCCCCCTAAAAGTGTCTCTGGTTCATAATTTTTTGTTGATTTTGATTTTCACTTTCTTATAGTTATTCATTTTCCTGGTCCCTTATTTAAGTTTTCTAGATTCCTGCTATGAGTGAGACCATCCGGTATTTTTCTTTTTCTTTCTGGCTTATTTCGCTGAGCATGATCCCTTCCAGCACCATCCATGTTGCTGCAAATTGCATGTGTTTATCTTTTTTGAATGCTGAGTAATATTCCATGGTATATATGTACCACATCTTCTTGATCCAGTCATCTATTTTTGGGCATTTGGGTTGTTTCCAAAGCTTAGCTATTGTAAACAGTGCTGCTATAAACATAGGGGTGCAGGTGCTCTTTGGAATTGATGTTTCTCTGTCCTTTGGGTAAATACCTAGGAGTGGAATTGCTGGATCATATAGAAGCTCTATGTTTAGTAGGTCCAGAAATCTCCACACAGCTCTCCATAGTGGTTGGACCAGTTTGCACTCCCACCAACAGTGCAGAAGAGTTCCTTTTTCTCCACACCCTCGCCAACATTTGTTGTTGCTAGTTTTTTTAATATGTGCCATTCTCACTGGTGTAAGATGGTATCTCATGGTAGTTTTGATTTGCATTTCCCTGATTACAAGTGATGTTGAACATTTTTTCATATGCCTGTTGGCCATTTGCATTTCCTCTTCAGAGAAGTTTCTTTTTAGCTCTTCTGCCCATTTTTTGACTGGATAATTTTCTTTGTTGTTGTTGAGTCTCATCAGCTCTTTGCAGATTTTTGTGATCAGTCCTTTATCATTAGTGTTGGGTGCAAAAATGTTCTCCCAGTTGGTGGGGTTCCTCTTTGTTTTTGTTATTGTCTCTTTTGCTGTGCAGAAGCTCTTTAATTTGATGTAGTCCCAGCTGTTTATCTTTGCCTTCACTATCACTGCTTTGGGTGATGTGTCTGTAAAGATGTCTTTGATGTGCAAATCATGTAGTGTTTCGCCTATATTTCCTTCTATATATTTTATGGTTTCAGGTCTTATGTCTAGTTCTTTAATCCATTTTGAGTTGATTTTTGTGTATGGTGTGAGGTAGTGGTCAAGCTTCATTCTTTTGCATGTAGCGACCCAGTTTTCCCAGCACCATTTATTGAACAGACTTTCTTTGCTCCAATGCATAGTCTTTGCTCCTTTGTCAAAGATTAGTTGACCATAAATCTGTGGGTTTATTTCTGGATTTTCTATTCGATTCCATTAGTCTGTATGTCTGTTCTTGTTCCAATACCATGCAGTTTTGATGATTATGGCTTTGTAGTATAGTTTGAAGTCTGGGAGTGTGATGCCTCCATTCCCTTCTTTTTTTTTTCAGGAGAACTTTGGCTATTTGGGGTTTTTTGTGATTCCATATGAATTTCATCAATAATTGTTCTATTTCTTTGAAGAATGACATTGAAATTTTGATTGGAATAGCATTGAATCTGTATATTGCTTTTGGAAGGATGAGCCCACCTATTTTTAACGGTCGAGAAACCCAAAGAGAATTCTGAACATTGTTGGAGCCCATTTTGCCAGAAAACCCTGACAGCTCTTAGGGGCTTGGCTGAGAGTGCACATGTCATTCCAGTCTGTCTGATTCTGTTCCCCACTGTCCCAGCTGGAAAACAAAGGCTCTCACATAGGCTCCTGGTTGTTTAGACACCAACACCCCACCCCCATCCCTTGTGGTCTCTCTGCACGTGGTTAGTCATGGCCAAGGTGTGGGACCTCAACGTCAGGGCCCACAGATGATCAGGGACCCGCTGAGCACAGATGCCCACTACAACGAGGCTATTACTGAGACCCTATATGGCAGCATCTCCTTTCAGGAACCCCAATGGGAAGTGGCATGGGTGTCAGGGTCTCATTTAATATATTTAAAACGGTTTCTACTCTTTGTTCAGCTGAACAATACCGTAAAACAAAAAAGAGATAAGGAAGGGAAATCGATAGAGCTGCCATGTGAACCTGGTCATGGGCCCACATACCAAGAATTCCAGGAATGCAGAAACAGTGTGGCAGGATGTCTCCTGTGAAGAAAGTCCACTAAAGCCGAATGTCCCAGCAGAAGACAACCAGCAGAGACCGACTCCTCCAGTCATGAAAATCCACCAAAACTTGCTATAAAAGGGAACCAAGTATTTCAATAAATCCACCTTTTCTGTTCTCCACTCTGTCTCTAGTGAATTCTTTCACCCCTGTGCCTCCAGTCCCACCCCTATATTAGTTGGCCACAGTGGGGAGTTGAGAAATGGCATGGGCTAAACAGTTACAAACAAGAATAGTTATAGAAAGATTAACCAGGTAGAAATCCCAAAAGAAATGGGGGAAAAAGGGGGAAGAAGACTTTCCAAATTCTAGAGAGCCTCAGAATCACCAGGGGGCTTGATATGGCTGGGGCCTATCCTGAGTCCCTGGTTCAATATATATATATATATATATATATATATATGGCCTGGAGCCTAGAACATGCATTCCTGACACATTTTCCAGGGCCAAGTGCTGCTTTCTGTCTGGGAGCCCCACTTTGAGAACCTCTGGCTAAGGGACAGACACATCATGAGGCTACAAGTCCTCTTCTCCCTGAGCCTTATCAGCTCTCCTATTCCACTGATGGGTGGTTTACAGGGTGGTACTTGCTAACTTTCAGCCTAGGAAGATGTCTCTGGGTCACTAACCTGACCACGGACCATGAGATCTGAGACTGCAAAGATAAAATAAACTTGGATTTACTTCCCCTCAGAGTTCTGTGACCCACCTCCTGCAAAACAGGCTGCAGAAAACAAGAGAGCAATAGGTATTTTGAGTCTTCAAGTGATGGACTAGTAGATTGTTATGTGAGCAAACAGGCCTCTTCCTTCCCCAGCAGCATCTTCTCCATTCCTCCCATAACTATTACTCAGGGTAAAGCTATTAAAATTCAAGCCAAGGACTTTTTGAAAAGGCAGAATGGAAGGCAGGAGGAAGTGAACAGGGGATCTGCATGGTGCTGCATGTCCTGTGTTCACTCTTCTGAGCTCTTCTCCAAAAGCATCATGGAAGGGCCTGAGGGGGCTGGTAAGAGCTCCAAATCTTTGTCAGTTAGGAGTTCTGTGTGAAGATGGCCACCCTACAAGGGGACGTGTGGGAAGTGTGATTGAAGGCCACATATAATCTCATGTTCAAGCCTTGGATTCCAAGGAGCTGTACCCACCCAGAGTTGATACATTTTTCTGATTTGTCAGCCCAAAGTGGTTCCTTTCTCTATCTTTCTAGGAACAAAGGACCACCTACCTGTCTTGCTGCCCTTTTGCCAATAGCTTGTCTCCTGAGCACCCAGGGCAGAAGCAGTCTCCTTAGAGGGTGCAACCTCTGTCCAGTCACGCGGCCTACCTCTGCCTGCCCTTGTATAGCAACACACTTCTTTCTCCCTCTTTTGCCTATTTAGGTTAAAGAACTTAAGTCTAGTTCTTCCTCATCCTTTTGATGTCATTTTCATGAGATGTGGAGTTGGTAACCGGGGGCTTTGGGTTATCTCTGAGAAAAGTTTTAGCAGAGCTCCCCTTTCAGTGGCTCAAGGCAATTTTACCCAGGAGACAAGATGTTTGCCCAGACAACAAGCAGGTGAAGAGTACATTTTAAAAGGACAGAATTATTAGGAAAAGGAGAAAGAAAAATAGAAGCACTTGCACAGTCTCAGCCGGCGGTAGAGCTGTGTTTTGCCTGTGCAGAGATTGTATTGATTCAGAGTCCTGCACAGAAATTGTACAATACTGTAAGATAAACAAGACTGCAGCCATTTTGGGAAATAACTGCCATCTCAAAAGGGCGCAGCTAGGTTTCGTTTCTGGGCAGAAACCACAACATAAGGAGAAACGAAACCTAGCTGGCACCATGAGAGCTATCCTATCAGGGTGGACCCTGCCCCAGGTGCGAAAAGTCCCCGCATCCTGTCAACAAAGTACAAAAACAGCTGGTTCCTCTGGGAGGGGGTCCCTCTCTCAACCAGGTGAGACTGCTGTGTCAGTACTCCAGGCAGAGTTGGGCCCTAGCTTAAGCTAGCAATAAAGCCTTTTTGCTTTTGCATCTCTGGCTCGGTGTGGTCTTTGGGAACCCCGGATAGAGTTGAGGCGCCAACTCCTAACAATACAAAATTCTTTTTTGGGGGAGGGGTTTATTCTTTTGTAGGGTTAACTGCTGTTAAATTAATTACTTCTAGGATGTGGTTGTGTTGAATCGTACCAATCAGTGATTCTCTACATATCTCCACATCCCCACCTCTGGTCTGTGCTTGGGGATTCTTTCTATGGCAGCCATCAGACTCACTACAGCAGTTGTTGCCTAAGGATTTTTCTTTTCTATAGTGGGTTTAAAAACAATGTTAATCATTTCTATCCCCACCTCCAGTTTCTGGTCATTTGATGTCCTCGTTCTAAATTTTCTACCCTCAGCCTCCATCATTTTGATTGAATAAGACTTAGAGGATAAACGGCCAGCCTTCAGCTTAGAAAGCCTCAGTCAGAACTGGAACTCTGCTCAATCTGATCACTAATCGTGGCGGCGCTGTGCTCCACGCTAGGCTGGATTGTGATAAACCAACTGCCAGGGAACAGCACAGTGCAGCAAACTCTTTGTCCAAGGCTTGGGATCAACTGGGAGGCCAGGTTATAACTGAGGGGGAGGGGGAGATTTATCTTCACACAGTGCTAGCCTGGAGTGTGCAGGGAAAAATGAATACCTTAAAAACATCAAATTAGTCAAAGAAGCTCAGAGTAATTATAAAAATGTTAAGAGGATAGAACTTAATGTGATTTAAATGTTTTATTATCAAAATGTAATATTTTTCAGAGACATCATAATAGAAAAACGAGCAATGAAAATTTCTGGAATAAAAAAGAAATTTAAAACAGCCATAAAGGGTATTTGGAGGCACAATGGAGAAAACTTGAATGTGAATATCGAATGTTAACTTTCTCAGGTACGACGAAGAGTGGAAAAATGTCGTCTTCAACTTTCAAGTGGGGTGGAGACCGGGGACGGGCCCGCGCGCGCGCTCGCGCTCTCCCCGCCGCCCGCGTCTCTTTCTCCCGCCCGCGTCTTTCTCGCTGCCTCGCCCTCCCTCCCTCCCTCCCCTGTCCCCCTCCCTCTCGCTCCTCTTTCTGTCATCAATCGCGAAAAAGACAGGGAAAACTTGGGAAAGACCAACCATTAGATGGAACCCTTGCGTTCCATGCGTCCTTATTTTAAATATTTCCACTTATTTTCAAAATAAAAAGGGAAATGTTTGGGAGAGTGAGAAATAACCTGATTTCTTTCGGCTGCAACAATTGTCCAAGCTATGGGGAGGCGCTAAGACTTTCCTCAGCCACCCCCTAGGTGGCCTTGTGCTCCGCTGGAGAGGGGTAGAAGCGCCAGGTATTCGTGGCAGCCCGGATCCTTTGGTGCTGCCACAGAGCTTGACACCCTGCTGTCTCACATGAGTCGCAAAAAAGGTTCACTTGACACAACCTCACTTCCCTAAAGAAAAATTTTCAAATGTGGGGGGAGAAAAGAGTCTTTCCCTGACCGGGAATCGAACCCGGGCCGCGGCGGTGAGAGCGCCGAATCCTAACCACTAGACCACCAGGGAGGAGCTAGGTGGCGGCTCTCAAACTTGCTAGACTAAGACTACCGCGCGTAGTATGGCGTGCTTAAATTTAATTGGGTGAATTTTAAAGCTCTAAAAAGTTTTGTTCATTTCTGTTTAGGCAGCTCTTCACCCACTGCTGGTAGGGAAAATGAGCAAGAAAAGGGTGGCAAGCAATAATAGAGGCTGAGTATGGACGCTTTCCGCCAAAAGAGAAATGTGTACAGCAACTAGGAAGTCTCAAATGATAGGCGTGTAAAAGGGACCGTGTCAGAAGTGGGATTCGAACCCACGCCTCCATCTGGAGACCAGAACACCCGTAGGTAAGGACTCTCGCCTTGAGTCTGGCGCCTTAGACCACTCGGCCATCCTGACACACGCTGACCCGCCCGTCAGAGCAGAGCCTGCTGCCTGTCATCGCCCGCCGCGCCGCCCGCCCCACCCCCGGCGCCCGGTCCGGGCCCAGCCCCTCCGGGCCCGAGGTCCTTCCGCGGAGCCCGAGCTGACACCCTGGCCGCGGCGCTCAGGAGCCCGCCCAGCCCGCCCGGCCCGACGTCCCGAGCGGGGATCGAGCTGCCTTCTGAAAGCCTGAGAGGTGTCGCTAGAGGAGCGTTTGGCCGCCGGGGCAGGGAAGGCGGCAAGAGGCGAAGGGACGCGGGGGAGCTGGTGACGGCCGACGCGCCACGCCCGCCCGGGAAACTGCGGCTGGCGGGACGAACGCGTGAAGCACAGCCTGCCTCAGAGCGGGCGGCCAGGAGCGCCTGCGGGGAGGAGACGTCTTTCTGCCTGGGGCCTGCCCTTCGCGGGCCGCGCCGCGGCCTCTGCCGAGCCACACACCCCAGTTAGAGGTCACGGGCACTCGTGCTAAAGAAAAAAAATTCTGAAAAATAGTCTCGTAGTGAGGGGGGTGAGAGACTCGACTCAAATCCTAATGCAACAAAAGTGGGCATTTATAGCCAGTATGGGGTGACTGGTCAGTTGATGGAAAATTAGTGAGAGAAAACATCGTTTTTGGTCAGATTGGAATTTCTTTTCAAAGAAACTAACAGGAATCTTGCTGAAAGCCACCGCCGTCAGCGCTCAACTGGGGTGACTGACAGTGGAAGATAAGGATCCGGTTAGATAACCAGGGTGGTAAGAGGGATGTGGGATTCTGGCTAAACAACTTAGCAGGATTCTTATAAAATGTGACAATCCAGAGGCACAGAATTTCAAACTTCAGGCCTAGTTGAAAAAGATTTCAGGGGAACCAGAGTTGAGGTTGCTTAAGGAGAGACTCTTTGTCACCAGAGATTGCCGCCTGGGTCAGGAGTTTCCAGATCAGAAGAATCTGGCACAACCCAGGATTGGATGGAAATCTCAGGGAACCATTTAATAAGGTTGAAAACTAAGCTCCCACTCCTTGCTTAGCAGGCAAATTTGGGAGGGGAACTGGGCCACAGTACCCACCACCATGATCAGAAAAACCCGCCCAGTTTCAGGAATGCAGAAGTAGGGCCAGGACATGTTTCTGTGTCAAAAGCCAGTGCCTGAGATCAGACATCCCAGCAGATAACTAGTACAAACTGGCATCCCAAGTTAAAAAGCCTGAAAACAGTATAAAAGAGAGCCTCAAATCCTTTTTTGCCCCCTCCATCCCCATCTCTTGCAGGGTATTTCAATAAATCTGCCTTTTCTGTTCTCAGCTCTGCCTCTGGTTAATTCTTTCACCACCACCACTCCGGAGCCTCACCTCATTATTTCTCCCTACTACAGGAAGAGCAGGTGGCCTTTGCATGGCAGACAACAAGAGTGCAAAGACAGCAATCATGCTTTAGTGTCTATGGGAAAGTCCAACTCTTCTGTTCCAAACCAACTATCTTTCATTTATTCATTCATTTGTGGACTCATTATTGAGGGCCACTGAAAATAATACAGGTGACTACAGAAAGCAGCATGGAGGTTTCTCAAAAGATTTAAAAAAAAATAGATCTACCATATTTTATTTACCAATAATTCTACCCCTAGGTATCTACCTGAGGAATATGAAAACACTTATTCGAAGGGATACATGTACTCCTATGTTCAATGCAGCACTATTTACAATAGCCAAGCTATGGAAACAACCTAAGCACAGAGACAGATGAATAGATCAGGAAGATGTGGTAATGTATACCCAAAGGAATACTACTGAACTTTAAAAAAAAAAAAAAAAAGATAAACTCTTGCTATTTGTGACAACATGGATGGAACTGGAGAATATTATGGTAATGAAGTAAGTCAGAAGGAAAAAGAGAAACAAAACAAAGGCTCATATATAGTCAAACCAATAAAAACCCTAGAAATATGACTGTAGAACTGAGACTTCTGGAGAGGAAAGGGCAGTAGAGAGTATATAGTCAGGAGGGAGCACAAGCGAAGATGGTGGAGGACTATGGCTGTTTTGGTGGTGGGTGTGGTGACAACAACACCTGAAGGGGGAGATTCTATACCTCTAAATGATATGAACTGTTGTAAACCAATGTTGCTTCAATAAAATATAAATAAAATTATGAAAAGTTGATTAGTGAAAAAAGTTAAGAATATGCAGAGTAATATTTTTAAAAAATTGTATTAATATAAAGTATAAAAATAAAGTAATAATCTAAATTGGGCTCAGAACAACTCTCACAAATAGGTTCACATAATTTTTCTTTAGCATAAAGCTTTCCAGTGACTTCCCATAGCCCTCTGCTAAGAACACCACTTCTTAAGATGGCCTATGAAGCCGTTCCTATCTGGCCCCTGCCTACTGCTACAACTCATCTTAGACCATCCCCCCTTCCCAAAGCCTTCTGGTCTGGAGAACTATTTCCCCAAGTTCACCTCATTCTCTTTTTACCAGTGGTCCTTACTTTGTATTATAAATGCTCCATTCCAGGAATTATCTTGCTCCATTCCAGGACTCCTTCACGATGACTACTTGCCTAATTTTGCCATCCCTTCCTCTCACAAGGGACTCCAGAATTTCTATAACCAAAGATATAGCACTTGGAGAGAGGGAATGCAGAGGTATATATTTTTTCCAGCTGTATTTGCCTAATAAAAACATTGCTGATTTGATTTGTTCATTTGAACTTTGGGGGACTGACAGGAATTATCAGGGATTAAAGTTTTTTAATTTTCTCCTTGGTGCAGACATAGCTTCTGCTGGGAAATTTGCTTGACACTCCCAGAATCGACTAGGTACCACATACTATTGTGTATTTACCTGTATCAGAGAATCAAGGTAACTTTACAAGGTACCTTTACAAGGTACTAGGGTGTCTGTCTCTTCTTATCTCTTCTACTAGCCTATAAGCAAGCTAAGAGTGCAAACTGTTTCCTCAGGGCTACAGCCCTAAAGTCATATTTTCTGGCACACAAAAGATGTTCAATAAATATTTTTGACCAAAAAAAGATAGATAGATAAAAGATAGATGCCTCTTCCCCGGCAAGGCAAGTGCTAATAAAGGAGACAATGAAGGAGCTAACAAAGAACACAATAAATATAATGACTGTGAGGACAGGGGCACTGGAGTAAGGCCTCTCTGAAGTGACTTTTTCTACAATGATTTTCAAAAAGTAAAACACATGATTCTTGTGCAAATATATGATACACACATGTGAAGACTTAATTCATTAGGGGGTCCTTATACTATGTTATAACTCAAAGGAGATTATGAAGAATTGTTTTAATAGTCAGTCAAAAGAATGTGGAAGAGATTGTTAGTAGATCAAAGACAGGTTACTATCCCAAAGGTAAAACTGATTTTGAAGGTTATGATTTCTATTTTGGGGTTACTTTTTTCCGCCAGAGAGAAATCAGATTCATCTCTGGACAAATTTTATTTACTGTGCTATAGATACAAATCTTTGGCCTTAGAAGCCATTACTATCGTTTTACTATCATTTTCTACAAATTAACCTCTACCTCTACAAAATTATAATAGCTAAGTAAATAGAAGTTAATCAAAGGTGCGTACATACTCAGGTAATCCCCAAAATATCTGCTAAACACTAAGTGTTTAAAAGAACCAGAGTTGTACAATAGTTTAAGTGGTTACAAATTTCATTCAGGAACTATTGCAATAGGGGCTAGAAACCTCAGTATAGAACTGTCTTCAATTCTAAATACAGCAAGGACAAATAGGATTTAATTAAGCAGCAGGGTATGGATTAGTGGATGGAAAATGGCTAAGAAGAAACAACATGGGGAGGGAGATTCTTTCTAAACTGACTATTGAGCAACCATCCCAAATCAAGTAAGTTCATTGTCAGTTCCCGCAGATCAAGAGATTTTGGAGCCTTCAGTGTATTTCGGTCCTTTAATGCTCAGACAGGGGACCACATACACAGGCAGGCAGACAGAGCAAGAGACTCTGAGAGGTAGAACTACCCCACTGCCCAGGCCCCTTTACATTGTTAAGTGCCCATAGCCACACTACTGATACCTTGCTGCAAATGCAAAGCCCATCTGCTGTTTGCTAGATGTCTCAATGGTGGAAAAACACAGCATGTCAAGGTATGGGCTGTCTGTGGAAGGTGAAAAATAGCCTGATTTTAACTCATTTTCCTTACTTATATTTATAGATATATGGGCTTATTTCTGGGCTCTTAATTCTATTCCAGTGGTCAGTGTGTCTATATTTATACCAGTACCACACTGTTCTGATGACTTTTAGTGTAGTTTTATAGTAGTGATAGGAGTGGGGGCATGTAAGATTGGTGTCTGCACACATATATTTTTTTTTTTTTAAAGATTTATTTATTTATTTGTACATACAAGTACTGGGTGCAGTCAGAAGCGCGGGAAGGTGAGAGAATTCACCAGAGCCAGAGCGGGGAGCAGAGCAGGCAGAAGGACCGAAGTACACTGCTGAGGGGAGCAGCGGGCGGCAGGAGAGGTCTGCGCCATGTGGGACCCTCCTCCAGTGGCTGGGGAGCAGCCGGGGATCAAACCAGCACTGCAGAGGCTGCGGGCAGCTTCACAAGCCAGCGCTCAACCGCTGCGCCACCGGGGAGGCCCTGCACACATATATTGTTTATGGCCTGTCTGCTCTGAGTTAATTTTCCAGCCCAAGGACACCTTTGCAGGAGTGTGGGAAGCCAGTGCTATCTGAAGGCAATCCTCAGCACAGTGTGATGAGCCTGAGGCCAGGTGTCCAGGAGGGCAATAAGGAGCTCCAGGGGCTGTACATCACAATCTCCTGGCAGTGGTGAAGGCCTGCTTACTGCTGAACTCTTTGTTCAACTTACTACAAAAAGGCAGCTGGAAATGAGATGTTAAGGCATTTTCTTTAGGATGTTAACCCCCGCCCCCTCCAGATTGCTGGCTGTCTGATTAAGCACACTCGAAAGATTCAATCCTGTCTTTATACTTTATTGGCATTCTGTGGTGACAGGTGGCCCCAACTCCAGTTTTCCAGTTACAGTACAACAAATTTGAAATTGGTGTGAGTCTTCCAACTGTGTTCTTTCTCCTCACAATTGTTTTGGTTATTCAAGGGGCTTGCAATTGAAAGGGGAGGCAGGGATAGTGGGGAAAGTCTGACAACTTGAAGGAGCAGAGGGCTTGTGGGAAAAGGCTGACAGGCACAGAGCTGGCAGGTGTTGATACTGGGCAGCAAGGGGCACCAAACCGGCCAAGGACACTGCCCAAATATTTTACCAGTCACTGTCTGAGTTCTTCACCCACGCACTATTGCAAGACTACTCAGCCTCAGAGAACAACAATAAGATTTATTTAACAAATCAGGGAAAAACAAAGAGTTACTGAAGGCAAAAATGGTCACTGCTCACCGGAAGCAGTGTTCAGTGTTTTTAAGTCCTAAACAAAAAAGCATCTTCCCCCCACTGAGGCCTGGAGCACGCTCATGAAGGATCCAGCTCATGAAGACAGCAGAAGACACCCAGGAGATGCGCCCGGAGCTGCCGAGACACCCCAGCACAGGACCGGACAAGCGACACTCAAAACAGCAGGTGCAGCAGAGGAACCACCCAAATGGCCACCCTCACAGCTCAGCGAGGTGCCTGTGTCCGGGTCTTCACCGTCCCTTCTGGGCTGCAACAGCAGCAAAACCGGGAACAGTTTCAGTCGCTTGGTGTGGGGTAAGCAGAGGGGAAAAGCGGCAGGATGGTCCGCCCTCCCACTGCGCATGCGCACTCAGCCAACCGGCGCGGCGCCGTGCGGCGTGGCGTGCGTGGTGTGCGCGTGTGGGTGGCGTAGCGCGGCGCGGCGGCGCGGCGGCGCGGCGGCGGGGCGGGGCGGGGCGGGGCGGCGGCGCGGGGCGGGGCGGGGCGGGGCGGCGGGGCGGGGCGGGGCGGGGCGGGGCGGCGCGGGGCGGCCGGGCGGCCGGGCGGCGGGGCGGGGCGGGGCGGGGCGGGG